>NW_027466052.1:3030000-3062500 GCF_046127955.1 Nelusetta ayraudi | reverse complement strand
GGAGAGACGGAGCATCACTGCAGGGTGAGTGCAGCGCGCACGCACACACACACACGCATGCACATACACACACACACACACACACACACACGTGCACATGCACATGCACATGCTTATCTCCACATTTGGGATGTTTTTACTGGTGGATTGTGCAGGAAAATCTTTCTCTGAATGCGTTCTTCTCTATTCATCCAGCCTCACCAGTTTATCTTCATCACCTTCTCCTTCATCCTCTTCTCTTCACCGTCTCTCCACTTTTTCCTCTCTCTTTTTCCTTTTCCTTCTTTCTTTCTTCCTTCCTTCCTTTCTTTTTCTTTCTTTCTTTCTTTCTTTCCTTTGCATTCAGTATTTTGTTGCACAGCGACTCCAACAATGACATCATCGCTTAGCCTCTGCACACACACACACACACACACACACACACACACACAACACCTACGCACACCTACGCACACACACGCACACACACGCATTTATCTTCTATGTTTGGGATGTTTTTAACTGGCGCATTGAGGAGGCACATCTCTATATGAATGTGTTTTCCTCTTTGCTGTTCATCCAGCCTCACCACTTCATCATCATCACCTTCTCCCTCATCGGTTCTCTTCACCCTTTCTCCTCCTTTCTTTCTTTCGTTCTTTCTTCCTTTCTCTTTTCTTCCATTCTTTCCTCTTTGCACTCTCAAGTGTTTTGTTGCACAGCGACTCTGCAGGTGATGCCGCTTACTGCCAACAATGACATCATCGCTTAGCCGCTGCACACACACACACTCTCACACACACACACACACACACACGCGTGCTGGTCTTTGCTGCTTGTCGGGACTCTTCCTCCACGCTGGACGTGTGGGGTCCTTTGCCTGAAACGTCCCTTGAACCTGCTGCTGCTGATGTTACTACTGCTACGACTCCTGCTGAGGTGTTTCCCCCTCTCTGACCCCCCGCAGGCGCTCCAACGCTTCGCACGCCGTGTCCACAGGAAGTGACAACCTCAGCGCAGGAAACAGCAGTGCCACCATGAGTCTGACAGGTAGAACTGCACCAACAAGCGCTTTAGCAGCTCGCCCTCTTACCTGAGACCTCTAACCACCTGCCCTCCCCCACCCCTTCCAGCATACAGGGAGAAGATGCGAGAGCTCCCCCTGGTGTCTCTCTTCTGCTCCTGCATCCTCCGTGCACCCAGAGAGTCTTCGGACCACGAGAAGGAAGGTGAGCAAACGAGTGAACGAGTGAGTGTCCGACCTGAGCAAGCGACCTGCTAACGCAGGGATGGGAAAGCTTTCATATACTAGACTGGGGGACTTTCGACAACAGGTTCTAAAATTGGACAGAAGGGCCAGAGCAGGAGCAGATGAATGGAGTGTTTTGGTGACCCACCTCATGGGAGCAAATAGGATATCATGGGATATGTAGAAAATATTTGCTTATGAACCGAAGCAAAGTTCAATCAAAATCTGTCTTCGAAGTCCCATGATATTTAGTCCTTTGTTGAAATGTCTCCTAAAACACTGAAAAAATGGATGATGGCTATTTTATGACTTACTGACAATTGATACAATTTCTTCAAGTTTTGTGGGCCGGATTAAAAAGCTTCAAAGCTGCCTGCGCTAGCGGCTCACACGTGCTCTTCCCTGCTCCTCCTGCAGAGGGCGTGGTGGATCTCAACCTGTGTGACATCCGCGACATGGAGGTGATTGAGTTGAGCAAGCGCGCCAGCGGCCAGGCCTTCGAGGTCATCCTGAAGCCGCCCACCTTCGACGGCGGCCCTGAGCTGAGGGCCACCACGCCGCCGCGCCAGAAGCCCTCGCTGGAGGAAATCCAGAAGAAGCTGGATGCCGCCCAGGAGCGGAGGAAGGTAGGAGCTGGGGCACTTTGAAAGTAGGCAGTGCTATAGGTCATTGCTTGGTTGCTGCCAAGTGGGATGATGCCAAGTGTGCCGTGGAAAAATTATGCAATTGGTCTTAATTGGTCTAAAAAGAATAACATTCCATTGTGGAATGACTTCTTTACAAGGAATTTAAGCCTATTTTCCTCCCAGGATATCAGCTTTGTGCTCATCTAAACAGTCCCAGGTTTCACACTGATTGAGTGTAAATCAGGGGTGTCAAACTCAAATACACAGTGGGGCCAAAATGTGAAACTTGGACAAAGTGGCAGGCCAACATTGGTATTTATTGAAAAAAAAATCTTTCTCCAGATAGAACAGTGAGCATTTTCATATGGATTCAAACAAGTTTTGCTTGAACCTGAATATGGAACAAAGCAAAGCTCAATATTATACAATAAATAACCTAATATTGCACAATTGCAAAATAAAATGTCAAATCAGATTTTTAATTGCTTAAAATTTCAAAAGTAACCTTTCAATGAACATCCTGTCCTTATTCTTGACTCGCCAAAATACCAGGAGAGCATCCTGGGATTTGTAGTGTTATGCCTGCCGGAATTATACAGCACATATACTGGTAATACTACAAATCCCTGAATGCTCTGCTGGTATTTAGGTGCGTCAATCAGGACAGGATGTTCATTGAAAGATATTATTATGACTTCATTGGTTTATTGTTGTTTAATAATGTTGTTTTTACTTTTTAAAATTTGTCATTAGCTTGTGGAAAAAAATACTGTTGCAATACTCAATACTAAGTTGTTTATTGTATAGTACTAAGCTTTGCTTGTTCCATATTAATGTTGAAACAAGACTTTTTTGGGTCCATATAAAAAGGTTCACTGTTCAATCTGGAGGAAGGGCCGCTGTGCAAGTGCAAATTTCCTCATTGTGGGACCACGTAGAGGCATTCTCCTTCTTCTTCTGGAAACGTTTGCAAAAACCACTAGGTGGCTATAACAGCTGCCCCTCTGTCACCCTCTAGTGCCACGAAGCGGAGATGCTGAAGCACCTGGCCGAGCGCAGGGAGCACGAGCGCGAGGTGGCCCAGAAGGCCCTGAGCAAAGAGAGGCAGCAGGAGCGCAGAGCCGACGCCCAGCACCACCAGGAGCTTGTGTTGCAGGACAAGCTCAGCACAGAGGTGAGGGAGGGAGGCGGAAGGAACAGGAGGGATCCTGGGTAGAAAACACCTTTGTTATATAATAATAATAATAATAATAATAATAATAATAATAATGATAATAATAATAATAATAATAATAATAATAATAATAATGATGATGATAATAATAAATGAAATAATTAATTAATTTTCTAATTAATTTGTATTTTTTTATTTTAATTTTAAAATTCAACATTTTAAAATGTAATCATGAAGTGACCAACAGCTTCACTTTTCCTTTTGAAAATATTTCTCACGTCACTGATGGCAACGTTGGATGTCCCATATCCAGCCACTCGAGGTCTCTCTTCTCCTGCACCTAAAACGTTTAGTTCTGGAGAGATCGGCCCCCTGTGATGTCACAATGGGCGCTGATACTGCCACCTTCCGACCTCGATTTTTAGCAGGAGGATGCAAATAGAGGCCTTAGCACGCTGCTGGTGTTACACCCCTGCAAAGGACATTAGTAAATGACAGACAAAGACAAAGTGTTGCTTTGGTCACGTCCAGTTATAGAAACAATATAAGCCAGTAAACAGAGAAGTCATTCCTAATAACATCCAGAATTTGTTAGATATTAAACACAGCTTATTCTTTTTAGCTTGTTACTCTATGCTTGATCACCTAGAAGACTAAAGTAGCAGATCACAGATCACTCGATCAGCAGACTACAATGGAATTCACCTTAATTACTTTTTACCTCTGTCATGAATGATGATGCTCTTTCGGTTATTGTTTTTATAAGATATTCATGGTATCATCGCGTAATACTATTTTAACCATCATCACACTGGTGGACCTCCAGTGAGGGTTTTTGACCATCTATTAGTGAAGCTGCTCCAAACTGTGAAACCTGTGTGGACAGCCTGCAGTGACCCTGTGCTGCCTCTAGTGGGCGCTAATTGCTTATTTGTTGCTTATTTGTCTCCCAGGTGTCCTGACGAGCTTGTCGCAGCACCGGCTGAACTTCACTCAGACGCCATGCGGTGACCTGGCGACCTCTGGACGACAGGAAGTGACCCATGAGAGGGAGGGGCCGAGCAGAGCGCCCCCTATGGTCCCGCCCCTCCTCTGCTCTTTTCTTCTCCTGAAGCGAAGACGCTGTGGATGGACGTTTTTCCACAAAAGGCTGTGACCTTCGACGCCTACAAAGTGCCAGTGTGTGTGTGTGTGTGTGTTTGTGAGTGTGTGCATGTTTGTTTGTGTGTGTACACACATCAAACAGATGGGGATGGTGGGACCCAGAGGGGAGAAAGCTGGGGCGACTTCCTGAGAAGCGGAATAAAAATCCAATCTGAACCCTCCCTCAACCGCTGAAACGGCTCCACCTGCTGGACAAACTTTGTCAAAGTCCCAGTCGAACTCTGCAAGATCCGGTGCGATCCGGTCCGAGCTCCACACAACCCCCTACCACTCACGGCGACCACGTGACCTGCCGCCGCCGCTGCCGCGTGTCGTGTGTTTCACTGTGACCATGACTGAAGGAGAATCACGTCTTTGCAAATGACAAATAAACACGTAAAGACACTTTGCTGCTTGGCTGATGTTTTTATTTTCTTCATTAAGATGCTGAAATATAGGTAATATTATCACCATTAATAATAATAACGTTAATAATAATAAAAATACAATAACAATGGTGTAATAAATAAATATTGACCCAATATCGACGTATTTAAATAAATGGAAGGGTGAATAAATAGCAGGTCGGTTGGCTGAGGAAGGTCCCGCCCATTGGGGGGGTGAATTGGCCAATCAGCATCAGCTCCCTGTCTTCAGCTACTGCTGCTGCAGGACGGCCGGCCGGACGCAGGTGCAGCCCACGGCCACCAGGCGGGACTCCAGCCGGAAGTAGTAGCCGTGGCCCTGTGACCCCGCCCCCTTCGGCTCTGCCCTGACTCGGCGCAGCAGCAGCACCTGGCGCAGGATGGGCCGGGACTCCAGGTTGTGCACCTCGCGGCCTTCCAGGTCCAGGCAGCCACGCAGCAGGCAGCGAGCCTCCGACAGCGGCGGGAAGAGCTCGGCCTCGCCGGAGACACTGCAACACAACAACAACAACACAAGGTCACCTGACTGGGCGGAGCAAGGCCTTCTCTGTTGGCCTGAGCATTCTTGGAAAAGCACCTTTTTCTGTCACTATGATGATAAAGTTATTCTCCGTACTCTGTTCTTTTCACATCATTTAATATCCACTTGGTTGCGTTGCTTCCATTGTTGTATATCATGGCAGAGTCTTTATCCAATCATATTTCAGCTCGCTCAGGTTCTATGAAATCTGCCTGAAGGCCCTCAGACTGATTGCTTTGCTTGCTTCAGAGATTGCTTTGATTGATTACTGTTAAGGACACAAAGAATCCACATTGCAGGCTCCTGGTCGCTGTAAGTGAAAGCACCACCGTCGCGTGCGATAGCCAATCAAATCTCGAGTATCGATGCCAAGGCCAGCGAGCTGGTCTTACGCTCAACTTCAATGATGAGACATGAAAGGTTTTTTACGCGTTTGGTCAATGCTTGGCAGGCCATCAAATTCAGTGAAATAATTTCTAGTTAAATTATTTTTTGAATTTTTATGAAGCAAAGTTGTTCTTTTTTTGAAAACGGTCCAAAAACGCTGGCAAAGTAGCAAAAATGTTACAGAGAACTATTCAGAGATACCTTGCTGAAAAAGAAATGTTGCTGTTCCACTTATGTAGAAGAAGATGAAGAAACTTCAATTAAAAAAAAAAGAGACTGGCCATTTGTTCTATTTGGTTGGGACTTTGCTTTGGCATACACAGTCTTGGTCTTGTCTCGATCTCGATACTCTCCGGTCTCGATGACTTCTTAGTCTCGGTTGGTGCGGCCTTGACTACAACACCACGGAAAAACTAAGCGTTGCTCCACTAGTTTCCCCTACGTGAGGGCGATGCGATGCGCTGCTCTCTTACTTGTAGGCCCAGGGTGAGATGGAGGCGTTCTCCAGCGGGCGGATGTTCCCGGGCAGGTGGAGGAGGCCCGGGTCCAGCTGCAGCGGGACAGTTTCCACTGCAGACTTCCTGTGCGTGTTGGTCGAGTGATGCGATTGGCCAGCCGGTTTGGGCGCCGCCGCCACCGTCGTCATCATCATCATCATCATCATCATCATGGCGATGACCTGCGTCGTCGTCAGACCTGTGGCCTGTAGAGAGAGAGAGAGGGAGAGAGAGCGACGATTGGGTTAGTCTGAGTCCCTGCAGCCTCTTGGGGGCGTCCTACAGCCACGTTCCAGTCCCATCTCGTTATTATGTCATTATATGACATATATGCGTATACATAATTGTCCAACATTTGGTGAAAAATTAAAAAGAATAAAATAGAAATAATAACATTTATATAGATATATATATATATATATTATATATGTATTTATAATGGTATGTAATTATAATTGTGCTGATAAAGAAAAATAATAAAATAATAATGTATTATATGTGTGTATGTATGTATATATATATGTATATATACGTATATATATATATATATATATATATATATATATATGTATATATATATATATATATATTTATATATATATATATATATATGTATATAAATATATAAATAAGTCAAGCGGTCCTGGAACTCTACGCTGTGCGTCAACGTTTTTTTTTGTGTGTTCGACGACGGCTGCGATTGGCCGGATGAATTCTCGATAAATTTTCTGTGTTTTTTTCCCGCAGACCATCGAGTGAGTTTTACTGTGCACCCCCCCCACCCCCCCAAAAAAAAAAACCCTAGCCGACGGAGGTCAAAGGTCAAAGGTCGCCTCTTACCGCCGAGGCTCTGAGGCTGCTGGACGACATGATGGTGAAGGTTGTCTCTGCTGCTGCTGCTGCTGCTCTGGAGTGTTGGGTCCCCAGGTCGTGCTGGAGGTTCAGGTCGCTGTGTTAGACCTCAGGGCCGAGCGACGGCTTTTATCAGCACTTGGCAGCGGCGGTGCATGGTGGTAGTTCCGGACCGGTGATGTCATCGGCTCTTTGATGGCGCCGGCAGGAAACCGCGGTGCATGACGACGCTGCAACTCGACAACCCACTTTTTCGCCGCCGATGTCGAGGTTTTTTTTTTTCACGGCAGCAGGTTTTCTGGGTCGCCCCCCCCCCCCCCCCCCTCTCAACCTCCTCCCACCCCCCCACCTTTCCCCAGGAACTCACACCTGTTGGTCACACAGTGGCGCTGTGGCTGGAAACCGGGAACTGCGCAGCCATCGCTAACAGTTAGCATCGACATGTTGTTTCTATAGCCGCCCAGCAGGTGGCGCTGCATTGTGTGTGTGTGTGTGTTTTTAGATTTCATTAGATTTAGATTCAGTTTTACTCTACTTTATTGTCCCTGCAAATGTCACAAGTACAGAGCAATGAAATGCAGTTAGCATCTAAACGGAGGGCTTAGCCGTGAATAACATATATGACTATCTATATACAGGTACTACCCCAAAAATTAGAATATCAAGTAAAAGTTGTTTTATTTTTGCAATTTAACATAAAAGAAGAAATTTTACAAACTTTATTGAGCCATTACACGCAAACTGACATCTCAAGCAGTTCCTTGTTGTAACTTTGCTGATTAAGAATTTCAGCTTATTGAAACCACAAACCCACAAACTAATTTTCTGAGTTTCTGAATTTGAGTTTTTTTTATCAGCAAAATCCAAAGAAATAAAAACTTGAAATATATTGATTTGCATATTATTCCTTTATATAATATGTCACATTCACCTTTGAAGTTGAATTGCAGAAATAATGCAACCTTTTCAGGATATTCTAATTTTCTGGGTAGTACCTGTATATATGTATATATGTATGTATATATGTATATATATATATATATATATATATATGTATATATATATATATATATATATGTATATATATATATATATATATATATATATATGTACATATATATATATATGTATATATATATATATATATATATATATATATATATATATGTATATACACATCTATATATCCATATATATAGATATATATAGCATATATATAGCATGTATATGTATATATATATATATATATATACATCTATATATATATATATATATATATATATATATATATATATATACGTGCTATATATCAGAGAGAGTGCGTGTGTGAGTGTGTGATAGTGTGAGATAGAGAGTCTGTGTGTGTGTGTTTGTCTGTGTGTGTGTGTGTGTGTGTTTGCGTGTCTGTGTGTGTGTGTGTGTGTGTGAGAGTGCTGGGTTCAGATGTGCTGAGTTGCCAAGCGCTGGCGGGTCATGTGATGCAGGAAGTGACCTGGTTTTGGAGGATGTTGTGACTCAGGTTGTCCCAGATTGCAGCATTGTCACAAAATCTTCATCTTCTCTCTCTCTCTCTCTCTCTCTCTCTTTTGGTTTGTCAATCGTCCCATGCTGCCGGCTAGACTCGTGTGACCTTGTTTGATTGACGGCTCGTCGTCGCTCGCCAGCACGGAGATGCTTCCTGCTCTACCGTCTCCTCCAGATCGGTGCTGCTGGTTCCCAGTAGGACCCAGACCGGGTCTACCGTTACAAACTCTTGGACAACCACAACAGTTGGAGGCCAAACTAGCGAGTTCCAAGTCACGTCGGTCGTGATGCTAACCGACAAAAGCTAAAGGCAGGCCAACGGGCCAACAGGGGGTGGGCCAGCGGTTTGAATGGTGGGCCTTAATGGGTTTTAAAATGTGACAGAGGGGGCGGAGCGGCAGCAGATGAATGGAGTGTTTTGGTGAACCACCTCATAAGAGGAAACAATGTATCATGGGATGTGTAAAAAACATGTGATATAATGGTATAACGGTATAACGGTATTTGGCTCTTTATTGAGATGACTCTTCAAACACTGGAAAAAGTGGATGAAATCCAGCTATTTTACTCCTGACTTACTATCAATGTCATTTCCTCAAGCTCAGCAGGCTGGATTCAAGAGTTTAACAGGTAGTTTATGGCCCCTGGGCCGTAGTTTTGCCCACGCCTGAAGTTGACGCACCTGAAGCTTCACTTTTCAGTCACACGTTCAGTCACTTTTTAATTCTTTCAAGTATATATTTTTTTTGAAATATCACAAATGATTTGAGAGGCGATGAAGTCACCGGCGTGGACAAAAAAACACCGGTGCTCGTTGACTAATTGATGACGACGATGACGGACGGCGGTGATTCAGGCTGCGTTCAACGTCGCTAGCGTTGAAAGGCCCGGCGCGCAGGATCTAGCGGCCACTAGTGGTCAGACAGCCACCAGACCATCGACGTGAGATCCTGAGATCCCACTGCGGCTGTTTGCTGGTCTGCCGCCGCCGCTGACGACGGTCAATAATTCTATTAGCAGTAAACCGCATGTTGAAAGGCTGCTTTGAATGAGTCAGCAGCAGCCACAGTTAGCTGTTAGCTGTCTTATCCCGACGTGTCTCAAAGGCCATTATGAAAGTGATTCTTCAGTCACTTTCCGGCACGTAAGTGCACAGAGGCTGTGCGGTGTGTGTGTGGGTTTCAGGCCGCCGCCCGGTGACCTCACTGCTCGGCTCTGATGTGATGACAAACCACTGGTCGGGTTTTTTTTTTTTTCTTTCCGTCGTCTCCCTCCTTTATCTCTCCCTCTGATCTCATCTGCTCTCATCTCACATCCTGACTTCAATACAGCGCTGCAAAAGCCAGAAGAAGAAAGATCAAACTGCAGCCTGAGAAACGACTGATTACGTTTATCTGCGATCACGGCTTTAAAACGTCAAGAGATTTCAAGCACTACTACTACTACTACTGTGGGCCTACTAATAATAATAATAATAATGAAATGCTGTTAAGCTACAAAATACAGCCATCATGCTGTACAACTGCACACAATAAAATGTATCCTCTTAACAACTTAACATTTTGAGGTGCAATAAAAGACTTTATTCATTTGTCAGTATGTAGATAGCTGTAACTGTTACATAACATGTTACATTAACATAAAATGTAAATATCTCGTTCTTTTTCCTCTTTCACCATACAAATATTTTATTTCTATTGCATTATCACTTTTTCTTCATATCATTTTCCATCTTTTTTGTACCACATTCTGCACATTTCCCCACTGTAGGATTAATAAAGGCCTTCTATTCCATTCTATACAACAGACGAGTCGTACAAGTTGTCCTACTTTTACAGTGATGAAGCCGCTGGCCGTTGGAGGAATGCAATGCTAGCCCACTCGAGCGGCCACACAGCCGACATTAGCGTGCTTCTTGAGGAGGCTAACGTCAGCAAACAAACTTTCAACGACAGTAGCCTTGTAAGTATATGGACATGCATATGAATACGTACGTATATGTGTATGCATGTGTTGGCCCCATGACAGCTTTATAAGCTCCAGTAGGCCCCTGCAGTGTCTGCAGGTGTGCTGGAGGAAGCAGGGTATACAACATGGATGCATGGATGCACGGTATATGTATTGAAATAGAAGCTATTGGATGATTATACCTCATGTTATTATAGAATTTAAATAGACTTAAATGCATAATAGGGGACTGCTTTTGCTGCTGTCCATATTGAAAGTCCGTAATGGGAAGTGCGACTGTCGCTCGGGAGGGGGGGCGGGTCGTCCAATAACCGAAAGGTTGGCCGTTCAAATCCTGCTGCAACCCCTGCTGTTGTTGTGTCCTTGGCCGAGACACTTAACACACGTTGCCTCGTACAAATGTGAGTGGATGTTGGGTGGTGGTCGGGGGCGGGGGGGCCGTTTGGCACAGATTGGCTGCTAGCTACGCTTCCGTCAGCCTGCCTCAGGGCAGCTTTAGCTAACTCTTGTAGTTTATCACCAACAGTGTAAATGTGGTGTGAATGAATAATGGCTTCAAAATAAAGTGCTTTCCGTGCCTTGAAAAGCAATTTATAAATCCAATCAATTATTATTATTATTATTATTATTATTATTATTATTATTATTATAATTGTTAGTCCGTGATAAGAAGGGTAAGAATTGTTGTCGTTTTCATGGCGTGCGCTCAGATTAGCTGCAGCGCTGATTTTAGCCAGCAGGTGTCAGCGCTGAGTGCAGGCCCACAGTGTTGAAAAAGTGCTGATGGCTTGCTGATGGCTATGACGGGAACCAGCGGAGGTGGATTAGCTTTGCGGTTTCCTCCGGCTCAGTGAAACCAGGTCAGCACTGCTCCTGCTGCTGTTGCTGAGGCAGTTCCAACCTCACAGTCAACCACATGACAGAGGGCAGGGATGTGACATCACGCTGAGGGGTGGAGCCATGGGGACGGCGGCCTGCTCCTCTCTGAGCTCCTTACATGGAAGCAGGAAGTTCACAAGGTCCCACACCAGCTAATACTGGGGTTAGCATCAACTGGGGTTAGCATCAGCTGAGGTTAGTGTAAACTGGATTTAGCATCATGTAAGGTGAGGATCAACTGGGGTTAGCATCAATTGGGGTTAGCGTTATCTGAGGTGAGGATCAACTGGGGATAGCATTTTGAGGTTAGCATCAGCTTAGGTTAGCATCAACTGGGGTTGGTATCAGCTATTGTTAGCATCAACTATTGTTAGCATCAACAGGAGTTAGCATCAGCTTAGGTTAGCATCAGCTTAGGTTAGCATCAACTGGGGTTGGTATCAACTGTTGTTGGCATCAACTGGGGTAAGCAGCAACAAGGGTTAGCATCAACTCAGGTTAGCGTCACCAGGGGTCATTGTCAGTTGAGGTTAGCATTAACAGAGGTCATTGTCAGTTGAGGTTAGCATCAACAGAGGTCATTTTTAGCTGGGGTTGGCATTTCACTGGAGTTAGGAGGATTTATAGCATAAAGTGGGAGTGGCTGGAACATCATGACTGACCCAAACAAGGTCCTGATTGGATGGTCGGGGGCGCTTTGTGGTCATACACCTGATAATCTTGACAGGACTCCCTTTGTGATGTCAACAAGACTGTTTCAATCCAAGAGCTGAACTAGCCTTTGAGGTGGTGAAAACTGACCACCAGGGGTCTCGTCACTGGAGAATCAATCAAGACCTGGATGACGATGGCAACTGCATCCCTGCCAACGGAGCCAAGCCAAGCTAAGCTAAGCTAATGTGAGAAGGTCTAGCAGTGTGTGGTTTCAGATGTCTGACAGAGATCTGAAGTGTTATCAGTGGCCTGATAAAGAAGAGCCGACTGAGGGAAGTTCAGATAACTGGAATCTCCCTCCACTCTCAAACGCCACACGTCAGCACTTCAGCACCCTCATAAAGCGGCCCAGCACAGAGCAACTGCACACCAGGACCGGCACCACGACCAGCACCAGGGCAAAGACCAAGACCAAGACCAGGACCAGGACCGGTGTCGAGGGCAAAACCAGAGCATCGACATGGATTTGAGGAGGTTCAACGCTGCGCTTCTGCTGGTGAGCATCTGCTTGGTCTCCCTTCAACCTTCCAGTCCATCTTCAGAACCGAAAACCACAACCGGTACCAGGAATTCTCCACACTTCATCTTCTCTTTGTTTCACGTTTTGTCTAATGGGGTCAAAACCATCAGAATTTCCATTTGGAGGCAGAAAGTCTGAAAGCAGTCGACAATTCAGAGAAACAATGGAAGAAACCTCGCGGTCATGATGATGATGATGATGATGATGATGATGACGATGATGACGATGATAATTCATCTTCAACGTGTTGATCCAACATTTATTTTCACAAACCTTGTGAAAGTGTTTTGGGAGTGTGCTTTTGACGACAACTGGCAGACTGCCAACCTGCTGCGGTGTGTTGTTGTTTCCCCGTGCAGGTGTGTTGCAGTGCGCTGTGGGCCGCCAGCGCCGCCACCACCGGCTGCCCCTCCACACTCAGCTTCTCCCCGGGCAACTTGTCCTGGGTGGAGGGGAACGGGGACGTCAACGTTCAGTCTCTGTCACCCTGGCGATGGAGGTGGGTGGGGGGGGCACCTTGTTGTTCACATTCGTCTACATCACAGAGTCAATCTCAAATACACAGTGGAGCCAAAATGTAAAACTTAGACAAAGTGGTGGACCTATACTGAAATTTATTGAAAAGAAAATCTTCCTCCAGATTTTCAATACTCGCTTCTTCCTGTGCTCACGGTCATGGGATGGGGGGGGGGGCTGCTAGTAGAGCCTCTCCGAACTGTCACAGGGCGAAGGCACAGTGACACCCTGGACAAGCAACCATTCGCACTCACATACATGTGCTGGGCAATACAGGCCATAATAACCACAGCTGTCAATCACCTTGACATTTTTCCAGAATTTTAATTCCCCCCCCCAAAAAAACAAACAAACAAAACAAAACAAAAACAAAACACTTTTTGTCTGTAACAATGGGACAGAACTAAAAGTCCTTCATACAAGGCCGGCACGTCAGCGCTGGTCGTCAGGAGGAAAAGTGGTAACTGCAGCGTCTGACAGGGGAACAGAACAGAGAGGAGGACGCACTGTCTCACCCCACACAGGAGTGGAGCAGAACATCGTCCCTCCTTCTGCAGCCGACTCATCACACATGCTTTGCTGAGAACGCCAGCTGCTCCGCGTTTACAGGCTCCAGCGAGTCTTTGCAGCTTTGTGCTCCGTGGTGATGTTTGAGGGGGGGGGGTTCTAAAGAAAAATGAGTAGCATTTCTCTGCGGTGCTGCGATTCAGCTTTGTTTCGTTCTCACCATGGCCAGATGCCTTCACTCTGCTGGCCGTGTCTTCTATTCAAAACATTTCATGCGTTCACATTGCCGGTAGGACGGCGCTTCTCACCCGCAGCAGATGTTTCTCCCTCCTGTCGCTCGATTGGCCGGTCTGCGTCACGTGTTCCGTTGTTGGCTTGTGGTTTGCCGAGTGATAAAAGTAGGAGGGCTCGTTAATTCCAGCTGTTGTATTCATGTGTCCTGAATCTGATGGTGTTCTCCGTGGGGGGTTGGGGGGTGTGCGGCTCCGCCTTCTTCAGGACTTCCACCAATCCGAACCAGATCCCGTCCACCATCTGGGAGGCTGAGTGCACCGGCCACTTCTGCTCCGCCCTCTCGCCCGGACAGCCGGACGCCTACCGGCTCAACTCCGTCCCCATCCGGCAGACGGTTCTGGTCTTGACCCGCAACAACAGAAGCCCCTGCTATACTGCCACCTACAGGTCCGTGGCCGTCGGCTGCACCTGCGTCCGGGCTGTGGTCAATCAGAGCTGAGCGGCCCGAACCAGAACCGCCGGTCCAAAGCAGTGGACAGCATCATCAGAGACATGCAGACATGTTAATGTGTTTCTTATTTAAACATATTAAATCATTGTTCAGTCCAAAGTTTCGTTCAATTTCCTCTAATGAGGTCGACTTAAGTGCCGATCATCGTCCAGACCTGCTAGCTTAAGCCTGTTCAAACTTGCTTCAGTCTGTTCAAACTAGCTGAAGTCTGTTCAAACTAGCTTAAGTCTGTTCCAACTAGCTTAAGCCTGTCCCTACGAGCTAAAGTCTGACCCTCTTGCTTAAAGGTCCAGTGTATAAAACTTCATACGCCTTCATTTCTGATTGTTCTATTGGTAAATGCCTAACATACAGCACGTAACATCAATAAAAGTAGATTTCCTGCCCTTTTTGAATGGTTCTAATTTATTTATAAGAATATGCATCGAGCAGCGTGCTTCATATTTAGGGTGAACGCTCGCATCCTCAAATAAACCAACACAGAAGAAGGTGGACAAGATATCCAAGTTTGTGCTCACGGGCACCCATAGTTTACTGGCAAGTTCAGGAGAGGGAAGGTACGGAGTCCCTAAAGGGACTGAAGTGAAAGAACGCTGCAATCTAATATGTTACCACTTGATGTCGCTGTGTTTTTCTTACATTTTTCTACAATTTACAATTTTTTTGACATATTACACACTCAACCTTTGAGTCTGTCCCTGCCAGCTAAAGTCTGTCCCTGCTCGCTAAAGTCTGTCCCTGCCAGCTAACATTCCCAGCAGTGCAGACAAGAGCCAGACCTCCAAATTAGTGTCAGCAGTCAGATGGGCACATGATACTTGATACAGATCAAATTAGCTGAGAACAAGAGCATTTTCAGTGTGTGTGTGTGTGTGTGTGTGTGTGTGTGTGTGTGTGTGTGTGTGTGTGTGTGTGTGTATGTGTGTGTGTGTGTGTGTGTGTGTGGCTACAGGACTTTAGCTGCTGCTAACAGTGCTAACGACGCAGTCTCAGCGGCAGCAGGTCAGGTTTTTGTCCTGGTTTTCTGTGTTTGGTGGTTTTTGGTAAACAGGAAGTAAAGCTGGAGATTCCTGACTTCCAACCTGTCCATCCTGACTGTGTCCTTAAGTTTATTTCAGTGCATGTCTGCTAGATATTATTGTTTTACACTTCAATTTATTTATTTTATTTTATTTGTGTGGCTGTACGCCACTGACGAAGTCGCATGCTAAGCTAAGTGGCTAACAACGTAGCAGCCAGTGGGCTTTCGCTTTTAACGTTTTCAGCTTCAACAAGACAACGGAGGGGTCAAGCTTCCCATGATGCCCGGGGTGTCTCTGGCCCTCCCTCCTCCTCCTCGGCTGCCGCTGCTCCGCCTCCTGCCCTCCCTCCCTCCGACCGTCCGGGATGCCGAGGTGCTGCCGCAGCTCCGCCGGCGCCACGTCTTGTCTGGGTACCGTGTGGTTGGTCAGCCGTGGCGCCGCTACGTCCTGGGCCTCCTGCAGCTCCACAACCAGAGCCTGAGCGTCTGGTGCCTCCTGCTGGCCGCCGCCTGCGCGGTTGCCCGCTTCCTGACCTTTGCCTTCCTGCAGGGGGGGGTTAGTAGGCGCTCAACTTCCTGCTGGTTCTTGCCGAAAGGGTAGCCGGGTGAGCCGGCAGCTCTGACCTCTGACCTCTGACCTCCTCAGGGACTTCTGCTGGGGTTCCGGTGGCGGGGACCCGAAGGCTGGGGCTTGACTCTGGACGCGGCCTCGCTGCCTCTGGTTCTCTACACGTCCTCAGCCGTCACCCACCTGAGCTGCAGGTGAGCTGAGCAGAAGGGAGGTCCATACAGAGACAAACAACCATTCACACTTACACACGCAACTGCGGTCCATTTAGAGTTTCCACCCAACCTTTAGTCGGGCTCCTTCGTCAGTCAGTAACCTGGTTGTGTGTCGCAGCGCCGCCGCCATCTTGCTACGGCCACACTCGTGGCAGATGCGTTGCTGGCTCCGCCCCCTGAGCCGCGCGGGCGCGGCAGCCCACCTGTACGGCGGTGCCCTGGCGCTGCACCTCTACGCCGCCAATTCCGCCTGGGCGCAGAGCACACTGGGACAGGTGAGTCCAAGGTGCGCTTCCATCCGACACCCGTTGACAATTATCAAGCTAACTGACGATGGTGATGTCACCAGGGGTTCGCCGCCGACTTTTTTGACTTCTTCCCTCCCTAGTGGCTAAAGTTTGAATCTACTAGCTAAAGCCACTCCCTCCCTACTAGCTAAAGCCACTCCCTCCCTACTAGCTAAAGTCACTCCCTCCCTACTTGCTAGAGTCACTCCCTCCCTACTAGCTAAAGTCACTCCCTCCCTACTTGCTAGAGTCACTCACTCCCTACTTGCTAGAGTCATTCACTCCCTACTAGCTAAAGTCACTCCCTCCCTACTTGCTAGAGTCACTCCCTCCCTACTAGCTAAAGCCACTCCCTCCCTACTTGCTAGAGTCACTCCCTCCCTACTAGCTAAAGTCACTCCCTCCCTACTTGCTAGAGTCACTCACTCCCTACTTGCTAGAGTCACTCACTCCCTACTAGCTAAAGCCACTCCCTCCCTACTTGCTAAAGTCACTCCCTCCCTACTAGCTAAAGCCACTCCCTCCCTACTTGCTAGAGTCACTCCCTCCCTACTAGCTAAAGCCACTCCCTCCCTACTTGCTAAAGCCACTCCCTCCCTACTTGCTAAAGTCACTCCCTCCCTACTAGCTAAAGCCACTCCCTCCCTACTTGCTAAAGTCACTCCCTCCCTACTAGCTAAAGCCACTCCCTCCCTACTTGCTAGAGTCACTCCCTCCCTACTTGCTAAAGTCACTCCCTCCCTACTAGCTAAAGCCACTCCCTCCCTACTTGCTAAAGTCACTCCCTCCCTACTAGCTAAAGCCACTCCCTCCCTACTTGCTAGAGTCACTCCCTCCCTACTAGCTAGAGTCACTCCCTGCTAGTCCGGGGTGAGTGCATCCGACACAGGCCGACAATTGCTAAGCTAATTGATGGCTGTGATGTCACCAGGGGTTCCTGCCGGCCGCCGCCCTCCTCGCCTGGCTCTGCTGCGCCCCCTGCTGCCCGCCCCGCAGGACGGCGTGTCGGGTACTCGCAGTGGGCATGGCCAAGATGCTGGTCTGGAGCCCCGTGGCCCACCGCCTCGCCGCGCGACGGTGGTCAAGTGACTCTGTGCTGCAGCTGCACGTCCTGCAGGTGGCACTCCTCTCTACTAGCACTCTGAGTAGACGCATTGTACTAATGAGCGACCTGATAATGTTGACACTTTAGCTCAGGGGTGGGCATAGCTTTTGACTGGTTGGAGCACAATGACTTTAATGTCTGTCGATAATGAACTAAAGCAAAGTTACAACCAAATCTGTGTCTTTGAAGCCCCACAGTATTTGACCATGTCGCCCCCTGCGCCCACCAGGTGGCGCTATCCCTGCTGTCGGCCTTCTTCTCCTGCTGTCCCGTCCCCGAGTGCTTCTCTCCCGGCACGTTCGACCTGGCGGGCCACAGCCGCCAGCTCTCCGGCCTCCTGCTGGCCGTGGCCACGCTGGCCCAGCAGGAGGCACTGTGCCTGGACTTCCTGCGGCGCCGGCCAACCGTCGTCAGAGAGTTCGGGGAGCAGCGCCTCCTGCTGGCCAGCCTCTCCTTCTTCCTCTGCCTGCCGCTGGCCAGTGCAGTGACAGCGCTTGCCGCCAGGAGGGAGCGGCGGCGGTGCGGAGCTGAAGTGGAGCAGCGAGAGCGGCACTAGAAGAGGAAATGTGCGTGTCACCTTACATGCGGTGGTGTAGTCTAGATTATTCTAGTGGGCCATACTCTGTCTTTTTAAAATAAAGAAAAAGTGAATAAATACTTAACAAACTTCATTCATTCATCTTCTATACCCGCTTATTCCTATTCAGGGTCACGGGGGTCTGCTGGAGCCTCTCCCAGCTGTCTTAGGGCGAAGGCAGGGTGACACCCTGGACCCTGCCAGTTCATCGCAGGGCCACATAGAGACAAACAACCATTCACACTCACATGCACACCTACGGACAATTTAGAGTCTTCAATTGACCTCACATGCATGTTTTTGGAGTGTGGGAGGAAGCCGGAGAACCTGGAGAGAACCCACGCAGACACAGGGAGAACATACAAACTCCACACAGAGAAAGGTCCCAGGTCCAGGCCCCGGAATCGAACCCACGACCTTCTTGCCGTGAGGCGACAGCGGTAACCACTGCGCCACCGTGATCACAACATGAAACATCCTTTTAATCACAATGTGTCAGAAAACACGCTGATACGCGTTTATGTGCAGCCTTCTCATTGGTTCTTGGAGTTCAAAGGACCGCCCTCCTCTCCAAGTTATTACCAGTGAACTCAGTTCCTTTGTCTCAGAGTTAGTTTAAGTTTTGCTGAGTGTTGTCTCTGAGTGTCGTCTTTCTATTTCTTTCTGTCTTCGTCATTTTTCTTTATCCTCATTTTTCGTCAATTTAATTTTTCCTCATTTCTGGCAAAAGGCCAATTTAAGAAACTCATCCAGTGACCATTATTTTTCATTTTAACTTTTGCCCAATCTCAACTGGCTCATCCTCAGACCCGAGATTGTAATTTCTGCGATTTTTCTTTTTGGACCAGCCAAGCAGTTTTTCCTTCCTCGTAACCAGTTGTAATTGGCTTGATCACCAACATTACAACTGGTTAGGAAGGAAGACTCTACTCTGATGCCAAAACGCCAGTGGAGCCCCCTGCAGGACGGAGCAGAACGGGCAGTGGAGCCCACTGAGTTTGATCGATGAAATGAATCAATCGACCTCCCCCCACTACAATATGCAGAAAGAAAATGTGCTTTAATGTCAATTGAGAGTGAACAAAAGCATTACAACAAAATATTTTGCTCTTTATTGAAATTAAAATTAAAAATGAAATTTGATTTGAAAACATGGATGAATCACAACTATTTGGTGACTTACTTCCTGTTAACACCATTTCTACAAGTTCAGCGGGCCATATTAAAAAGCTTAACATTTGGCCACCGGGCCGTAGTTTGCCCACCCCCCGACCCCCCCGCCCTGGGCTACCCCGTTGGACGGTTGGTGGACAATAGACAAGCTTGTCTGGCAATAAGGGGGTTCTGCCATATCCCATAGTGAGACATGGAGCGAATATCAGGAAAGAGAACTGTAGCGTATTTACAGAAACCCCGCTTCTCTGAGTAACACCAGTGAGATGTCTCGCCAAGCAACCCCTCTGGCTCGGACGAGTGAGAGGAGGCGCTTATTCAAAACGAGGCGGGAACGTCCACAGGTGGCATTTATGCTAGCTTTCAACAGCCAATCAGGATTGGTGTCATGGGATTGATGCTTCTGAGGGGGTGCGCATCCGTGCAGAGACAACTCACTCACATCACTCAGACAACCGGGTATGTAAATAACCTTAAGTTTGTTTCAGTTTACGGGGGCGGAGCCTCTGACGAGTGAGGCAGAGCCTCCTCCTCCTCCTCCACCAGCAAGATCTCTAGCGGAGCGCAAACATACACAGAGCTCTGCGTCAAAGAGTTGTTGAAGTTCCGAGCTCTGTGACGGCAAGAGGTCGAGGTTCGCAGCGGCCGCCGCAGAGACCAGGAGGCGGGAAACTGGGTTGACGTTGTCTGACGTCGCAACGTCAACAACAACATCATCAACAACAACAACAACGTCGCAACATCGCTGCAGGTAAACTCACTGTTGTTCACTTTGAGCGCCGTGAAACTTCTTTTTTTTTTTAGATTATAATAATAATAATAATTAATATATTGTATATATATTTATTATTTACGATGAGCGAGGCTAAGCTAGCAATCTTGATTGTGCTTTTCCTTCTTTTTGCACTACTTTTTGTTGCTGTAATTCTGCAAATTCCCCCCAACCTGGAATTAATAAAGGTGTTCTATTCTATTCTAAGCTTTCTGTGACCAAACTCAACAACTTCCAATGATGACGCTGTAGTTTGTGGCAATGACAGGTGTGTGTGTGCGACTTTAAGAAGCAGGCGTTTCCCTGTGTGTGCTCAGCCTGTCTGTGTTTCAGTCCTTTTGATATGTTGCTGACATAAACTGACAAAACAAACTCACCGTTTCAGTTAAAACGCATCAGAAAGCTGTCACGGTGGCGAAAATAGCGCAATGCGCTGCGGGAAGACACACACGTTAAAAACACAAGTTTAACACATTTTAACAGCAATAGACTGCAGTTGTGTGGCTCCGCCCTGAATAAATATTTGCATTAATTAGTGATATTGATATAAAGATCAATTGCTGCTTAAAGCCACTGGGGAAACCGGTCCCACGGTGAGCTGGGCGTGGTTCTAGATGGCTAATAACTGTTCCTCTGCTGCTAACTAGCTAGCACCATCTACAACCAGGTAATGTGCTCAGCCAGCAAACTAACGCCGGAATTTGCAGCGTACATGCTCTACAGGTAGATGCTAATGTTTGCTAATGCTGTCTAGTGGTAGTAGTAGTAGGTAGGTAGTAGTCTAGAGCAGGCATGGACAAACTATGGCGCAGGGGCAATATATGGCCCATTAAAGCTTTTCAATCCGGCCCGCTGAACTTTAAGAAATTATAGTAAGTAAGTCATAAATTAGCTGCACTTCATCAATTTTTCAATGTTTTCAAGAAAGAACTAAATACTGTGGAGCTTCAAAGACTGATATTTTGTTCTAACTTTGCTTTTGTTCACTGTCATTTGACATGAAACCTCCATGATATGTTTTCCACATATCCCTCATACATATTTACATCTGTCAAATTTTAGAACCTATTGTGGCCCACCAGTCAAACGGTTTGCCCACCCCTGGTTGAGTGGTAGCCGACCCCGGCTGCTAGCGGCTAATTTCCTTTCAACCTCATCGATTGATGCAGAACACAAGCTTGTGTCCTCTAAGCTAATGCCATGCACTACAGTATTACTAGCTCGCTAGCTCGCAGCAGCCGACACAGGCTAACGTCATCTGCTTTCAGTCCCTCGGGCCAAACAGGCTTGCCTGCTAACAGGTGTGCGTCAAACTAGCGCAGCGGCAAAGACTGAAAATAATAATAATAATGATAATAATAATAATAATAATAATAATAATAATAATAATAATAATAATTATAAATAAGGTTTCTGTCTGGGTGCTCACAACAGACATGACTGACCAGAGGATCTCTGGGTTCTACTGAAACTGGGGTGGGGAGAGAGTCGGCTGCCCCTCCCCTGCTGTGTTGACAAAGTGAAGACAAACAGCCCACACATACGTAGTTTATGAAAACATCATTTTGTTGCTTCGGCACAGAATGAAACTGCTGGAAATTTTGTCTGTTTCTGTCATTTCTGGGTTGTTAATGTTGTTGTTTAATGGGACTGAACTACTCGTCAGGTTCATCGTAGAACAAAGAGCCACTTTCTACTTTCTACTACTACTAAACAGCAGTTTTTGGACTGTAAAGGATTAAAAAAAACAAAAACGTATCACTTTTTATATCAAACGCTGCACCCTGCAGTTTGCAAGTTGCACCTCGCTGTTGGTGTGGACGGTAATCACGTTAGCTTGTCGAGACGTCAGTCAGTCACTGAAGAATATGCACAGGTGTCCTTACTTCCTGTCTGTCTGTCTGTCTGTCCATCTGTCTGTCAGCGGCGATGGCTGTGGTCAGCACAGAGGTCGCGGGGTCGTACTTCCTGCCTCTGCTCCTCCTATACCTGCCTCTGCTCCTCCTTTTCCTGTGCAGCGACTGCACCAGGTCAGCAACTCACATCATACCTGGGTACTCGGGTCACATGACTCACCGGGTCACATGACTCACCGGGTCACCGTGGGGCTTTTTGTTGTAATGCTTTTGTTCATTTTCAATTGAGATCAAAGCAGGTTTTCTACGTAATCCTGTGATGTATCTTTTCCTCCTGTGAGGTGGGTCACTAAAAAGCTCCATACATCTGCTCCTGCTCCGGCCCCTCGGTCAAACTTTAGAACCCATTGTGGCCCCACCGGTCAAAACGTTTGCCCGCCCCTGGTGCAGCGACTTCCTGTTTGCGACAGTTTGATTGTGAAAAGGTTCCGCTCACTAATCCCTGGCGACGCCAGCAGCCTTGAGAAGCTAAATGATGCTGCCGCTGCTTTGTGGCAATGCTCCGTGTTTCTTCGGGGACCCGGCGACTTCCTGGGGACCGGGGTCGCTTGTCAACACCGCTCCTGTTTTCCCAGGCGCTCGTTCAAGCTGCGGGAGCCGCAGGAGGCGGAGAGGAACCCAGCGGGACTCGTCAGGGTGGTGAGAGACAACGCCACCGCCGCCGCCGCAGCCTCAGCCAGACGTCTGGACAGGAAGCAGCCGAACAGGAAGTGACCTGCAGGTGTTTGTTTCCTCAGGTGAGACTGGAGGAGACTGCGGGGGCAGTTGAGAACCCGGCCATCGCCGACATCCAAAGGGATGAAGGTGAGTGTACAGGAACTCACTCACTCACTGTGACACTGTGGATGCAGTTGAACAATCGCTCCCTGCTGGTCAACATGCAAACAAAAGCACATCTCTCTCTCTCTCTCTCTGTCTCTCTCTCTGTCTCTCTCCCTGTCTCTCCCTCCTCTCTCTCTCTCTCTATCTGTCTCTGTCTCTCTCTCTCCTCTCTCTCTCTCTGTCTCTCTCTCTCTCTCTCTGTCTGTCTCTGTCTCTCTCTCTCCTCTCTCTCTCTGTCTCTCTCTCTCCTCTCTCTCTGTCTGTCTCTGTCTCTCTCTCTCCCCTCTCTCTCTCTCTCTATCTGTCTCTGTCACTCTCTCTCTCCTCTCTCTCTCTGTCTCTCTCTCTGTCTCTCTCTCTCCTCTCTCTCTCTCTCTCTCTGTCACTCTCTCTCTCCTCTCTCTGTCTCTGTCTCTCTGTCTCTCTCTCTGCTCTCTCTCTGTCTCTCTCTCTTGTGCTTGAAGAAAACCCAGCGCCTCCCTGGAGGAGCCACCTGGGGAAGCCAGGCAAGCACAGTGGTGAGTCACATAGGTGTGTGACACCATCGTTGTCACGTCATCTTGTCTGTGGCAGTTTTCCACTTCCTGCTTCTTTAAAGTGTCCTCACAACCACACATCCACTATAACTAGGGCTGTCAGTTTACGTAACACTTTAATCGCAATTATTTAAATAAAATCCAGAACACGGCTCGCACTTCTGCAGCTGACTCGCGCCGTGCAGCGGTCGTCTCGGCGTCTGTTTTTTTTGTTGTTTTCTTTAATCACGATTAAAAAAATGTATCGTTTGACAGTCCTAATTATAACACATTTCACTATAACTCTGTGTGTGTGTGTGTGTGTGTGTGTGTGTGTGTGTGTGTGTGTGTGTGTCCTCAGACCTTCAGAACAGCAGTGGAGCTGCTGTGACGTCCACACCTGAGTCCAATCCTGCTCACCACGGTACTGTGTTTTCCACTGTTTCCACTTGTTGAAAGCACATTCAGGGTCTTCTCAAATGATGGCTTGGTTTCTGCAGTTTCCTGCCGTAGCCCCACGAGGGCGCTGCAGCCTCGCCTTCCATGGGAAGATATGAGAGCGACACCACAGTGCAAACCACCAGCAGGGGTTTGCACTGGCCCGGGCCAGTGGTTGGAGCGTTGTGGTGGGCCGAGCGGTTTTTAAAATACGTCCTCATTTCTCTTTTTGCGACAAAGAAAACACAGCTCTTATGCGTGACACCCAGAGCCCTTCCAGCCTGAGCTTCAGTGACTGATCCGACACCTGACAAAGGACACGTGGAGGCCATAGGTCGAGTTAACAGAATATTTTATTTTTTTAACGGTGACGGAAAAATCCGAAGGCCATCGGTAATTTTGACAGATTGCAATTCACAGCCCTGACCACTTGGTGGCAATGAGCACATTGCAACCTCCCCTTTTGACACACAGGAGTCGTGGAAATGTCAGACAGTTTCTTTGGCTGTGTCTCAATTCAGGGTCTGCATCCTTCCAAGGCTGCATTTCAAGGCCAGTTGCGTCATAGCACAGCGCGAAGGCTTGTCCCAATTCCGGAAAATCCGAAGGACGCTCCAAATGCGTACTTGCAATGCACCCTACTTTTAGCCGATTCCAAGGATACACCGCTACTATCCTTTGCTTCCTTCGGTATCCCATGATGCTTTGCGTGTTGCTGCAAAGCATCGTAGGATCCTGGGAAGTCAGCTGAAGTTAGCGGCATATACTGGCAAAAACATGACGTATAAATTTAAGCATTGAAATTTCACATAAAATATTCAGTTTTTAACGTAGGGTTTTTACTTATTTGAACACCCAACAGCATTGTTGGATGGCGAACCAATGGTTAGCTTGATGCTAAAAAAAACATCACGTAATAATATCCTTCAATCAATGTGCAACCATGAAGGCACGTGCCTTGGAGTGGCAAGAAAAACATGAATTTAAGTCTGTTAGTACAAATGGTCTGTCAAAATACCAGCAGTGCATTCTAGGATTTGTAGTATCAGTATGTGCTGTGTAACAGCGGCAGGCAGCTCAAGTAGTGATTATGTATTGAGTTTGACACCAATGCGCTCGTTGACTAAGACGTCTCCGTCGTCACCAGTACGTAGCGGTGAGGAAGTGAAAAAACTCCAGATTGGCACTCAACACAGGAAGTGAGCGCGTGTTCCAGGACACGCCCACTGACCTGCTGTTGCCTCATTAGCGTTAAACAGGAAACAGGAAGTGCGGAGGGTGTCGAAGGAAACCAGGGCGTTTGCTGAAGTCACATGTTCTCTTGTGTTCAGACAAGTGCATCCCCGCCCCCGAAGGCTCCATCCACATCTACCAAGTCATTACGGAAGGGCGGCGATGGGAGGAGCCTGGAGGTCATCGAGAGGGCGGAGCCAAGTGAGGAGGCCCGGGTTGGAGGGGGCAGGGAGGGACTCATCCCAGCATGGCTAATGGGAAAAGAAGCAGATCAGTGAACTGGGCATGTTTCCTGTCATGTGACCCCACAGACACGTTCCTCACTGTTGCAGCTGTTGCATGATGGGAAAACACAGCTAATGTAGCTTCAGCTACAGTTTGCCCGGATCACAGTTGTTTATCCTATCATTGTGAATCCCTGATGATGTAAACATTTACCAAACTATTCTTTAAAAAAAATGAATTTAACAGCTACTTCAGATTTGTGCCAACATTTTTAGGAGCTAATTTAACACTTTTACATTCGATCTGTCTGTGGGATCTTTGATTTTAATGCTGCAGGGTCTGTTCGGGGGGGCTGACATACATCATGATGATGGGATGGACTGATGGTGGCGCTAGAGTGTATCTGATCAACTGCAATACTTTTTAAATAAAACATTTGGAGAGAGAGAAAAAGAGAGACCTTTAAATGCCAGTAAATCTGTTGTCTGTCATTGTGCGCGTGCTTTTGTGTGTGTGTGTGTGTGTGTGTGTGTGTGTGTGTGTGTGTGTGTGTGTGTGTGTGTGTGTGTGTGTGTGTGTGTGGCTGCACTGAAAATGCCCCGTTCATCACGTCAACCGGCTTTCCAGGCAGTTGCATCAGTCTGTAGCCACAGACTGCCATGAGCAAAAAGTTAGGCGGAGCTTCTGGTTTCAACAAGGGAGCCGATGGTGGGCCCTCCACTGCCCCCTGGTGGCTGGCAGCAGTATGGCCAAGAGGAGGTGATGTGGATGTGAGAAACTGTGTCTGATTTTGGGTCACCACAATGTTTGGATACAGCAACACTTTGTGTTAGTGTGCCCCTAATTGGTTTATTCATCTCCAGCACTTTGGAGGTGGACAGCCACCACTGGATGAGAGAGTGCGCGGAGCTGGCGATTTAGAGGGAGTGACCCTAAAACTTTACGACTGTGGCTTTGAACAGAAGAAGGAAACAGTGAAACTCTAGATTTATTTTGTTTTTTGTGCCAAATTTCTGTGTCACTAAAATGTTTCGGAATCTTCTAACTGGCTGAGCTACCAGGCTCCTCCTCCTCCTTCTCTCCCCTCTCCTCCTCTTGCTCCTCCTCCTCCTTGTACTTCCCCTGCTCCTCCACCACCCCCTACAGTAAAACGTGCAGTACGTGCGGTGCCAGTGCGTCAGCGGCAGTGCAATGTGGACAGGAAGTGGGTGACACGTCATCGAGGACATTGTGCCGGCACGTAGCTCACGAGTGTCACTGCAGCTCCAGGACGCTACGTGCACCTCCCCACACAAGTGTGTTACTGTGAGCAGTCTGTGAACAGGCTGGGGGTGGGAGGGGCGTGTCGGGCTCTGCCAATCAGCTGCGGGCCGCTCCTTCCCACGTGGCGCCTTGTTTACTACGAGCCGAGAGGAGGAGCTGCCACATGCAAGGGCTGCTGGGAAAAGCCGGAGCTGTGCCAAGAAGAGAGAGAGAGTGAGAGAGAGAGAAGGAAGAAAACTCCCCTCCACTTGGATCATGTGATCCAGTCGGGTTGTTGCCAGGCTCCTCCCACTCTGACCGCACTGGGCATAGCAGCAACACTGTACACACACACACACTCTCTCTCTCTCTCTCTCACACACACACACACACACACAGTCACTTTATGCATTGGCAGCAGTGTGAGCCGGAGGTGCTGCCGTTGTTGCCGTCGTCGTCGCCAGGGCCTGCAGGTGTGTTACTCTACTTCCCACTTTGTATGTGTGTGTGTGTGTGTGTGTGTGTGTGTGTGTGTGAGAGAGAGAGAGTTTGAGTGTGACTGACTTAGTGACGAACTAGACAGATAGATAGATAGATAGATAGATAGATAGTTTTTTTATTGTCATTGTACATGATATACAAAATCAGTTTGCAGCTGTAAATAATCCAACTGTTGATAAGTTGTAAATTGTTTTTTTCTTTCAAATGAATATAATTTTCCATCTTTGCACTGTACCAAATTTCCCCAATGTGGAATTAATAAAGGCATTCTATTCTATTCTATAGCAGTAAGGTTTGGTGTTACCATGAATAAAATAAAGTTGACAAAATAGATGAGAGGTATAATAACTACAAATATTGAGAGATGATGCAACATAGTGCAACGAGAGGTTCACAGTGCAAATGTAACAAGAAAAGTAAATGACAATAAATAGAAAGTGCCACAGGTTATCAGGCAGTTTGCCCTCAGTTACACCTATTGTCCTTATGGGAATGAGTGAATGGCCATGTATAACAGATATGTGTGAATGTTTCAGTTCAGGTAGGTGTGGAGGTATGAAGGGACCGGGGGGGGGGGCGTGGCCTGTTGGTGAGGTCATCACTCCCTCTTCTCTGGTCATCATGTTGCTCCAGGTGTGAAGCCACCTGCTTCTGTGTCGTGCTCGGGACATGTGGCCCAAACCGCGGCTGGGGAAGCGATCCCCTCTCAGCGCCCCCTACCCAGCGGGAGGAGCTCCGACAGGCCGGCACCCCGCTGAGGGCAGTGCCGCCTGGGCCACTGGGGCCAGGCAGCCCGGCAGTTCCAGGGTCAAAGGTCACCCCGTCCTGAAGGTGAGTGAGCTGGCCTTCACCTGGGGGCGCGGAGGGGCGGGGTTTGATGTGACTGATTCGTGATTCACGACTGTTTATTTAACAAAATTTCTGTCGAGGTAATTCTTGGCTAAAAACACTGAGAATAAAAGACACTCAGGCCAATAAATAAACATTCAGGGTGTTGCAAAGATAGAAAATGTTTCACCGCGCAAATGAATCCCAGTCTCAGTCTGATGTGACTGACAGCGGTGCCAGCCAATCTGAGTCAAGTCTGTTATTTTTCTGTCTCCAAGCTGTGTCTCCAGCATGGAGGGGGAGGAGGGCGAGGAGGAGGAGGAGGAGGAGGATTTGAACCTGCAGCTGTGATCAGCGAGCTACCACCACCCAGCGAGAGACCCGCCTCCGCCTCCATCGACGTCCCCGGACGGAGGTGGGACTTCCTCTCTGTCCGTCACGGGGGTCTCAGCCCCACTCCACCGTGCACGTTCCTCTAACCGCAGGTGTGTGTGCTGCCTCAGCAGGGGGCGGAGCCGTGAGGCGGAGGTGGACGTGGATGAGCTGATGGTGGCGATGGTCCTCAGCAGCCTGTCTGGCAGCCCCCTGCTGCACGGACCCGCACACATGGACGCCGCAGGTATGGCCAGCAGTCACACAATACGGGAGACATGAGAGAACAATGGCTGAGCAACGTGTACAACTAAAACAAACACCCACAACTATTTTGGGATAACTGTCATGTTCATACTGTATAGTTATAGTTATAGATAGATAAATACATTTTTATTGTCAAGAAATACAACGAAATTATAGCAGTCAGGTATGGTTACCATAAATAACATAATATAAAATAGATGAGTTGTATGATAACTGCAAATATTTACAGAAGATGCAGCACAGTGAAACGACAGGTTCGCGGTGCAAATGACAATAAATGGAAAGTGCATTATTATTATTATTATTATTATTATTATTATTATTATTATTATTATTATTATTATTATCATCATCAATTTTGTACCAGGCCAATTAATGGCAACACATGAGAACTTTCAGCAACAGCACAACAACATGAATCTTAAGTCCACGGTCTCCCTCCGTGCAGTTCCACCAATAGACTGCGGGGGCAGCGAGCTCTCTCACGGAGGCAGCAGCAGCAGCAGCAGCGGCTGCTGGAGCGGCTGGCACGGCACCGGAAGCCCGGCCACGCCCCCTGACGACGGCCTGGACGCGGAGCCGGTACTGGTGCCGTTGAATGAGCCAGCGGCGCACAAGCGGAAGGTGAGCGGGACAGACGGACGGATGGACGCATGTTGTGTAGTCTAGTTTATTCTAGTGGGTACACACAGCGTGGCCTTGGTCAGTAATGCAATAAGTATCCAGCATCCACATATAAGTGAAATCATAAAAGACTGGTTATGTGTTGTCTAAATGTAAATGTAAGCAACACATGATCATTTATAGCTAGACTTTAATCAACTGACGAACAGCAGTCACAAGACAAATTTGTTAAAATAAAGAAAAAAATGAATAAATAACTAACACTTATTTATTCATTAAAAAGGTGTTTAATGAATAAACACTTCATTAAACGTCACAATCAAGTGCATAAAGTGGTGCAAATAATTTCTCCAAATGTACACAAAAGCAATCGCCGACTCTCAAACAGAACGTAAAACATCCTTTTAATCACATTTTTAAATGGGAAAAGTGGACGTCCTGTACAAAAACCCATATTGATAAATACCTTTAGGGATTTCTTAGTGGTTGTATGGTAGTTTGAAACCCTTTACCGTGGTTATATGGCGTATACCTGCGTATAACGTACACTGCACCACTGGATGGACGTACGGGTGGCGGTCAGGGCTGACGTCGTGTTTCCCTGCACAGAACTCAAACTACCGATGTCTGTGGCCCAGCTGCGACAAGGCGCTGACCACCATCGTCGGGATCAGACGTCACATCCGGATCACGCACTTGAGTGGGTGAGACTAGGCGCTCATGCTGCTGCTCAGAGATTGTTGGCTGTAGAAAAGAGAACAGATGGGCGAGCTTCCCGTTGTAAGGAAGGGGGCGAATGCAGAGTTTCTAAAAACCTGCATTCTCTGGCTTGGCCAGCGGGGGGCACCCCACAATGGTTGCAGAAAGACTAAAAATGTATTTTTATGTTGGTGTAAATCGGCAGCAATGTCCAAATGGCCGCAAAGTTGTGGGCGTGGCTACAACTTATTAAACACAGCATATTAAAACATCAAAGTCTTAAAGTCTTACAACAGAGGTGTCAAACTTAAATACACAGTGGGGCCAAAATGGACAAAGTCGCAGGCCAACATTGATATTTATTGAAAAAAAAATCTTCCTCCAGATACAACAGTGAACGATGACGCTACTGCCTTAACCTTGAAACATCTTCCTTTGTAAATGTGAGTCAAACTGGTGGTTACTTTTCAGCGACCGCCAGCGCAGCGAGGAGGACTTCTACTACACAGAGGCCAGCCAATGGGAGTCACCGCCGCCCCCTCCACTTCCTCTGCCCTGTAGCCCCGCCCGTCTCTCCTCCCCTCCAAGCACTCGGCCTCCCTCACCCGCCTTGAGTCGCTCGGCCCCCTCCTCCCTTGGCGCCTCCTGGCAGGTCCAATCAGAGCACTCCTACCAGGTGGGGATCGACACACTGATTTTGTTTTAGAAATGAAGAAGGTGTCAAACTCTGGCCCGTGGGCCAAATGTGGCCCCAAGTGTAATTATATTCAATATAATTAATATTCAATATTTATATTTCGCGCTCAGCAGATGGTTGAGTCCCACACGTTAGCGACGTGTTTCTCTTCCATCTTGTGGCGTGCGGTGCTGCCACCTGCAGGCTGATGAAGGCCAAGGCAGGCTGATTCTTCAAGTTGTAAATGATGTGATGATAAATCATGGATCCTCTATCCACCCCGCTCTCCCCCTTCATCTTGCCCCTCCTCCTCCCCTTCTGCAGGGCCAGGCCTCCAGGCCGCGCTCCATCCTGGCAGAAGACCAGTGGCTCCAGCAGCACAGCAGCGCCCCTTGCAGGTCAGTTGCAAAGTAACGCCCAGGTGAGCAGTGCACTCTGACTTGTGGTGTTTGTACGGCAATTTGGAAGCTTTTCTAGTGGTTATACGGCGTACACCTGCGTGTCATATCGACTACGCCACTGCTACAAACACAGCGACGACTCAGTTTGCATTGCACCTCCGCCCCACCGCGCCAGATGGCGGCATCACAACCGCCTCCTTTGTGTCTTCACCTGGCAGGAGGCTCCGCGGCGAAGCCAAGAAGTGTCGGAGGGTTTACGGCATCGAGCAGCGGGAGCGGTGGTGCACGTCCTGCCGCTGGAAGAAGGCCTGCCAGCGCTTCCTGAGCTGAGGATCGGCGCCCCCACCTGGTGCTTTTTTCTTTTTTTTATATACTGTCTCAAACTCTTCTTAAACTCTTTCTACATGTGAACTTTTATATTAGTTGAGCTTTTATATTAGAGGCAAAGGAGGCAACAGGAGACAAGAGGCTTGACTTCAGGGTCACTGTCGCTTTAAGGCTTTGTCAGTGTGACACCATTGTGGATGTACAGTATTGGACTGGCAATATGGAGGCACAACGATTCTTTACCAGTGGCCACTCGAGGTACTGCGGCCAAAAACCCCATCTGGCCCATAAAGCTTTTTTCCCATAGACCACAACACAAAAAGAAATGCCTGTCAAACGGCTGAGAGGACGACTGTGACCTGAAACGCGGTTCAGAATAAATCTTTCTATTGAAGATTTTTTAAGTGCTGGACTCTTTCTAATCTTTCAAAAAAAAAGACCATAAAATTACCCCAAGAGTTTTATTTCCCCAGCGTCATTTGTGCTGTAGCTTTGCCTCCTCCTTCTCACACTCACACCGAGCAGATAGTTCCACATCAGCCCCTCCGACTGCACTGGATTTCCCATCAGCCCATTCAGCTTTGGAACTGAGGTCAATCCACTGGGCCTGAAGCTCACACAGTACTGAGGAGTGGATGTGGTTCTACTCTGAGGCTTATTTTGTCTAGCACACACACACACACACACACACACACACACACACACACACACACACACACACACACACACACACACACACACACACACACACACACACCAGCAAAATGTTCACAGCGTTTTGTTTGTGATGAGCAAAGGAACAAATTGTTAATCTTTTCAAAGCACTTTAATCTGTACAAGACATTTCCTGTTGATAAAATCATTTTTAAAAAAATGTTGTGGTTCACCCCAGGTGACGCCATCAATCCTCCCTTAGTGCAACCACACACTTCATAAAAGCACAGTGTTTAAATATTTTTTTTTTTATTATGATGATGTTTCTGCTCCAAAAACAACACAAAATTCAAAACAAACCTCCGGAAAACTGATTTTAGGAAGAAAAGAAAATTTGTTACAGGTACTGTGACTGGTCCGCTCCGACACACACGCACGCACGCACACACACAAGCGCGCGCACACACACACACACACACACACAAACACGACTCTGCTGTAATAAATTATATGTACAGTCCAGGTCCTTCTGTCTCGGTTGCTGTGAGGAATCTGCAGAAACAAAAAGAAAAAAAAAGACAACATAAGCTTTGAGGTGAAAACACACGCACACGCACACACAAACACAAACACAAACACACAACTCACTATTTATCCAGCTTGCTCTGTGTGGATTCGCTCTTCCCGTCACAGGCCACAATCTTCACCTTGTCCACCTTGACGAGGTCGGTCACCTCTCTGAACTCCACGTCGTTCAGGACGAACGTCCACACGTTGTCGCAGAAGCGGTAGGTATTCAGGGAGCCCTGAAGGACGG
>NW_027466052.1:3015000-3027500 GCF_046127955.1 Nelusetta ayraudi | reverse complement strand
ACCGTAAACCTTTTGCAATCATTTGCCGTGTTTGGCTGAGAATTTAGTTTATACTTTGAAGTGACTTCAGTGAAAATCAAGGCTGCTGTCCTATGTGGTTAGAATGATATGCGTGGATTATGGCTCTGGATTTACAAAACACACTTCTCTCACTTCTCACTTCTTTTTTTAAGTTAAACTCCTCACTGTCTCACTCTTTTTTCGTAATTATAATGTTTTTTTTTAATGTGTTAAATGTTAAAATAAATTATATTTTTATGTAAATGTTGTCAAATATTTATTTTGAATAATAATATCTTTGTCTTTTCATGCAAGCCTATAAATGCTCATTTTTATTTCACTTCTCCTGTTCCAGCAGTATCAAAATTTTTGCAACTCTGTCTGTTTTTCTGAGTTGGTTTTTTTTTGTGTGTGTGATGTCACGCAGAAGGGCTTGTTTCCCTTCTAAAATTATTGGAGGAAACGCCATACTAACAGAGCACTTAAAACCTAAAGAAATTAATATTTTACTGCATTTTGACACATAAATTCAAGTCATTTCTCTCAGTAGATACAGTCTGATCTGTGTCTCACTGTCACACAGCTGGAAGATCCATTTCATTCTGTGACTAATGCTGCAATTCAGAGTGATAAGTTATTTATCACTTTTCATTAATCAGTTCTTTATTATTATTATTATTATTATTATTATTATTATTATTATTATTATTATTATCATTATTATTATTATTAATAATAATAATAATAATAATAATAATAATAATAATAATAATAATAATGCATTATATTTATATTAGGGTTTCCAGGTGGGGCCGTGTGTTACATGGCTGCCTCTCTCATTATGTTAATGAGCTCATTCAATATGCAGATTCAGTCTCTGAGGCGGCAGCGATTAATTGTCCTCATTGACCCGAGTAATTATTTGTTTGCAGATTTAATTTGGAGGTGTGAAAATGTCAATGCTGCGTAATTTGTAACAGCCACCTGTGTGTGTGTGTGTGTGTGTGTGTGTGTGTGTGTGTGTGTGTGTGTGTGTGTGTGTGTGTGTGTGGGTGCGTGTGTTTGACATTATGCAATCCACAACAGCTGCTGAAATTATGCAACATGTGTTCATGTGACGCAGCAATCATTCCCCTTAATTCATACATATTAATTAATTTCATTAAATCCAACAGAGATGGCTAAAATAAAAATGAAAAAAGATTGTCACACGAGATCATCGAGTTACATGAAAATACTAAAAAAAAACATAAAAAGTATTTGTTTTCATAAGTAAACTTAATCCATCAATTTACACAGTCATTCAATCAATCTAAAATGTTAATTATACATCTGACTGATTGAAGCTTACCATCAGAACTAAACTATAATATTTTCTGTGATGAAAATCCTCCTCTGTTTTTACACACTGCCAAGTAACTGGAGGCTAGTGCTAACATGCTAACTATAGTTGCTTGTATTTTATTTCCCTCCCTGTTGGTTTGAGTCTTGATGGCTCTCGTGTGTGGGGGGATGATGATGATGATGATGATGATGACGACGATTCCTGATTGGTGGGATTTTGCCCCCTTGGGTTCCCATCCCACAATGATCCCTGTTTCCACAAAAAATCACCTAGAGGGCGCTACGGCCTGCCAGGGCAGGTGAATGCGCCACTAGACTTTGGACGGTAGACAGACTAAGAGACACTGTAGGTGTCAAACTCTGGCCCGGGGGCCATATTTGACCCACGGCGTCAACATATTTGGCCAGCAAGGCACAGCAAAATCACTACTAGAGCTGGCCCGCTGCTGCTGCTGCTGCTTTGTCGTATTAGCAATGCATGTGCTGGATAGCATGTGCATGGCTTTTCATTGGTTTATTATTGCTATTTCATGTATAATTGGCCCACGGGAAAAGGTTACTGTTTGAATTCAAATCAGAAAGCTGCAAATCAAAAAAAATGTGTTTGAAATTTCAATTTTGCACGTGTGTAATATGAAGTCATTCACTGTACAGTATTAAGCTTTGCGTGTTCCATATTCTGGTTGAAGCAAAAATTGTTTGGGTCCATATAAAAGATTTTCTTTTTCAATAAATATCAATGTTGGCCCGCAACTTTGTCTAAGTTTGACATTTTTGCCCCACTGCGACTGAGGCACAGCTCAAAGTGACAAAGCGGCTGGCTGTGGTTGGCCTGTCACTCAGCAATGATGGACTGGGTGCTGGTTCACTGTCAGATAAACAGATCATAAGCTACCGAGATTCAGTGGATTAGCCCTCTAATCCCGCTGCTGTCTGATCCAGCGGCTCTCTAATTAAGAAGCTGTGATCGGGAGTGTTGGGCTGTTGCTCAATGTGAGGCTCACGGAACCCATCCCGGTCCGCTGGAATGAGACTCGGGACGGAAGGTCAGTGAGACTGTGACGGCTGTGACGGCTGAAACCTTGTTAAATCGTGAAGAATCTAACATCCTACGCCGTAAATCTTGTGTCATTTCTTCTTTTCAATGGTCCAAATCTGAAATTCTGTCACTCCACCACCAGTCTAACTTTCTGCCCTGCTCACTATGAACAGTAGGGGGAGATGTTGCCGTGGTGGCTGCTGACCTGGCCACATCTGTTGTGTTGTGCTGCTGTGCGAGCGTCGCCGCGCTTCGGCCGTCCAGCCGTCCATCTGTCTCCATCAGAGGCAGCCAATCAGACTGTGAAGAGTAAGGAAGCGTCTCATTGGCTGGAGGCTACCCCGTGGGAAAATGTATTTTGTTGCAGTACCTCTGTCAACCACAGGGGTGTCCTGACAGTCAGGTCACGTGACAACACACCTGCCGGTGGAGTTAATTAGTCGGGGCGAGTAATCGGATGGACCAATCAGATCCCTTCCTTGTGCACCTGCGCAGTGGTTTGGTAACAGCTCCAGGGCTTCCTGTTGGGGAAGAAACAAAGATTATTCCATTCTTCCTGGATTATTCCATCATACTCAGATGACTCCTGCCAATCGGTCAGTTCATTTTCCCTCATCAACAAAGTACTACTAACTGTCAAGAGTTTATTGCTTGAAAAAGTGTATGGACTGCATTGTGACACTGCTATTGATGCCAGAAAAGCAACCCAGAATGTTTACTGAGAATCCCGGCCACAAGGGAAAAAAACCTTAGCTTGACCAGTGAGACCAGTCCGACGAGAGATTTCCCCAGTTTGGAGCTAAACGGTCGCTCTAACTCGCCATGGGAGGCAAATTACAAAGTCCTTTACCAAAACACGCAAGCGTGTCTTCATCTTGTTGTTTTTTCCCCTTCTCTTTCTCTTCCTTTCTTCTCCTTTTTCCGACCGCCTGAAGTGTTTTTTCGTGCGTGACATTATTAGGCCCCTACATGCAGAATGTTGATTGCAATAGGGATAAAACTGTTTTTGAAGCGGGTTGTCTTGGAGGCAATTGTCCTGTAGCTTCTCTGAGAGGGCAGTAACTGTTAGATAGATAGATAGTTTGAGACGAATATGAAAGAAAATTGTCATCATTATCAATTATCAACGCTCTCGTCGGCCAGCTAAACAAGTTAGCTTTACTTCCGGCTAAAAGAACCCAAGACATCGGGGGTCTTTTAAAAACCTCAACTTGGTTTATCAGGAAACATTTTCACTGCCGTCGTCGTTGTCATTGGCCGGAGCTCACAGGAAGTGAGATCACAGTGCCCCCTGTTGGTGCTGTTCTGCCCGTAAGGAGTAGTCACAACTCCCAGAACTCAGACGCCGCTTTGTGCTAACAATAGCATAGCACGCTAGCACGGTGGAACAACGACTGTGCAAGAGGGGCACCCAGGGCGCCATCTTCTGGTTGCAGTACCCACTTTGGACACTGACTGGGCGTTCAGCACCTCCCTGCCTTTAGTTTGCGTTAGCGGAAAAGCAGCAAGAAAGGAGCGCACTGACCCCATCCACACTTTGTGTCTTCATCTTGTTGTTTTTTCCCTGCTCTTTCTCTTCCTTTCTTCTCCTTTTTCCGACCACCTGAAGTGTTTTTTCGTGCGTGACATTTTTAGGCCCCTCACATGCAGAATGTTGATTGCAATTGGGAGAAAACTGTTTTTGAAGCGGGTTGTCTTGGAGGCAATTGTCCTGTGGCGTCTCTCAGGGGGCAGTAACTGGAAGGCATAAGGTTTGGAACTGTGCCAATGTGTTAGATTTGGCCAAGGCTTTGACGACTGCTTGGAACTCAAACTAGTCTAAGTTGGTTATGGCAAAATTCCCATTATTCCTTAACATCGTCAGCTGAAACCAATTCCACTCTTGCTATGACGTGCACAGCAGGACTAAATGGTAAATGGACTGCACTTATATAGTGCTTTATATACCAACATATGTGCTTTTCCCAATCTTGTGTCTAAAATAATAAAGGGCGCTAAGTCTAAACAATGAAAAAACAATAACATTAAACAACACTAAATTAAACTTCGTTGTTAGTTGAACGCCCCCCTGTGTGGATGTGATATTTTAAAGGGGGGCAGATCAGCGACTGGAGTTGTGTTTTCTAAGCCAGAGAATGTCTGGTCTTATCCTAAAAGGATAAAAAAAACAACAACATTTATTTCTTTATTGTTTGCTTGCTATACAAGTCGCCCCGTTGGAGGGGCGCTGTGCCCACGTTTTCCCCTTGCGACTCATTCACCGAGCAAAGGGCCCATTCGGCTCGGTGGCCGCCCTGTGGCCCCGCGGTCCCTGAACACATCAGCGGCATGATAACGGCCCGGGAACCGTTTGAAGCGTCCTCGTTAAGTCCCGCCCCCCCCCCGGTTGAAGAAGTGACGGATGGCCATTATCATGGAAAGAAGGTTACTTTTATACACGGGCGGCGGCGGCGCGGCCGCTCCGTCACTGTCAGCCGGGCTAACGATAAGGGATCATCAGACACGGGGCGGCCGTGTGAAGATGGAGTGGCCTCCCGCCGCCGCCGCGGCCCGCATCCATCTTGATTGGGCGGCGCCTCCCGCCGTCGCCACCGCTGCCGGAGCAACAACAGCGACGGAGCCACGAGGCGAAGTGACCATGACGGCGACGGAGGCGGCGGAAGCGACGACTCTTCTTCCTCTGTCTGTCGGAAAACTGCGTGGATGGGAGCGAGGAGGTGGATTAGAGGCTCAGACTGCTCCCCCCCCCCCCAGTTAATTGACAGCGTGCGCCGCCTTAAGCCAAGAAAAAACACTTTGGGACACGGACGGCGGGCAGCCGATGTGTTTGAGGAGGACTTTCTTTTGGAGCGGACAGGAGCACCCCGCTGCTTCCAAATCCGACTTAATATCAAAACAGAGTCGCCGGCTAATCTCCGCCTAATGAAAGCGGCGTTCGTTAGCCGGGTTTCGAGGCGAGGCGAGGGAAAACAAAGTTACGGCGCAAATATATGCGCAGACAATGGACAAACATCGCTGCAGGGAAGGGGGAAAAGTTTTGTGTTTGTCTTCCACGAGCTGGGCTGCTTGGGATAGTAGAATTTTAACAACGGTAGTGATCTTTAAAGGTTCCACAGACAGCCGCTACATCAGGGCACATCTCTTGGTTTTTATGGAAGAAAGATAGTTTGAGACAAATATGAAAGAAAATTGTCAGCATTATCAATTATCAACGCTCTCGTCGGCCAGCTAAACAAGTTAGCTTTACTTCCGGCTAAAAGAACCCAAGACATCGGGGGTCTTTTAAAAACCTCAACTTGGTTTATCAGGAAACATTTTCACTGCCGTCGTCGTCGTCATTGGCCGGAGCTCACAGGAAGTGAGATCACAGTGCCCCCTGTTGGTGCTGTTCTGCCCGTAAGGAGCAGAACTCAGACGCCGCTCTTTGCTAACAATAGCGTAGCACGCTAGCACGGTGGAACAACGACTGTGCAAGAGGGGCACCCAGGGCGCCATCTTCTGGTTGCAGTACCCACTTTGGACACTGACTGGGCGTTCAGCACCTCCCTGCCTTTAGTTTGCGTTAGCAGAAAAGCAGCAAGAAAGGAGCGCACTGACCCCATCCACACTTTGTGACATCACAAAGGTCACTAACACCTCGCCCAGGTTTAGTGACCGAGGCTGAGGCTGCACCGTGTATTTGCTGCGGCGCTGTGCTGTCAACACGGGGCTAAAACATGTTGCGTTGCGCACACATGAAGCGGCTCCACTCGCCGTGCGGCCACGCGAGCCATCACTTCCTTGTCGCGACGCAACGCCCTCTGTCTTTATTATTGCATAACGGAGGAGTAAATGCAGCCGATTCATCCGGTCTAATGACTTCCGTGCCGGCCGCCGCCGCCGCCTCCCTGCAAACCACCGCCGCCGTGTTGATTGATGCGGCGTGGCGAGGACGCCGGAGCAGCGCGTCCAAGCGGCAGCAGAGTCAAGTGTTCGGCAAACAACGAGGCGCTGATGTCGCTTCCCAGCAGGCTCGGCTGATAATAGAGCCGCCGCCACCACCGCCGCCGCCCCTCGCGCTAACGTCTAGAGAGCCAAGCAATCAGCCAGCCGGTATTACCGGGCATTTACGGCTGAGCCGAGCCCCTGCACAGCTGATCTTGACCTTAAGGAAGCTACCGCTTCATTTTCCTGTCAGACGGTGGTAAGCCACCATCAACTTTACCCCCCACCCCGCCCCACTCCAAACCCCCGAGGGCGGCGGTTGGGGGCGGGATTTCCTGTCGGCTGCCTGTGGGTTTAGCCCCACCGCTGCTAGCGATCAAATGCAGACAAACGCCGTGTCGCTCAAGAGTCAATATACCCAGAGATCCCGGCTGAGCCCGCTGTTAGCGGAGGATCAGCAGCGCCACAACACAACACAACACAACACAATGAGACACAACCATAAGAGTTCTGTTTGTGAGGCGATGCAACTTGTGTAAAAACTTGCGGTCGCCTGCAACGCGGCTGAAGTATTGACTACGAGCTAAAACCAAACTTTGTGGCGTAGCGGCTACCATATTACATTTTACACACACAGAAAAAACTTAAAATGCTACAGGCTCAATATTTAAACATCGAAACAAAAAAATATAAATGGTAAAAACGGTTATCGTCCAAAGTAAAAGTTGATTGATTATGAGGAAAAATAGAACGTTTTGAAGCTAACAAATTGAAATAAACAAGAACTCCTCCATTGCCCTCGTTCTCCTCAGGGCCAATCCACTCACCGCTTGTTAGCTTGGCTGCAGCTGTTAGCACACGGTCGGGCAAACTTTTTGACTGGTGGGGCCACAAATGGGCCCTAAAATTTGACGGAGGGGCCGGAGCAGCAGCAGATGGATGGAGTGTTTAGGTGACCCACCTCATAATTGGAAAATTTTTATCATGGGATATGTAGGAAACGTGCTTTGATGTCTATTGAAAATGAACAAAAGCAAAGTTACAACAAAATATGTGTCTCTTCACTGAGATGACTCTTGAAGAGAAACTGGATGAAATGCAGCGATTTTATAATGTACTTACTATTAATATAATTTCGTCAAGTTCGGCGTGCCGGATTAAAAAGCATGATGGGCAGCATATGGCCCCCCGTGCCGTAGTTTGTCCACCCCTTTGTTAGCATCAATAGCCGACCATTGCCAGCCCATACTCCCCTCTGCTCTCGTTGACCTACGACCCTTCGCTTCATCTCAAAAGGCGACAGGAGGACCACCCACCCAGTCATTCTAGCCCCCGTGATATTAACGGTGCGACAGACAAGTTCAACAAACAGTTGACTCGCTAGGTGGCGCCACTGAGTTCTTCCACTTCCCGTTTGGCCCCCGGAGGAGACTTAACGGCTGTCCGGGGGTCCGTTGTTTTGCCGGGGGTGGGGGGGCCCACCTCGGCCTCGGTCTCCTCACGCCTCCCGGGGGCGCCGTGGAGGTGATTTCTCCGGCCGTTAAAGGCGTCTGATGTGCTTTAAACGCCGCCTTTTCCTTCTCCTGGAGACGCTGGGCGATAACCGGCCGCCGTCCGAAGGAGGTGGGCTAATTAAATTGGCACTTTTTACAAGTCCCATCCAATAAATCTGAATAAATTAACAAGGCATTACGCGCGGCTGCTACATTAAATTTGCATAGTGCATTTAATGAATACGCAGCCGCCAGTAGAGAGGTCTGCCACTGTGAACCCCCCGGCCAATTAGCATAACCACTTCCAGCATGTTTCTGAAATAATGCTCTCATTTGCACATCACTGACTTGGCTAATTCTGCGGTGGCCCCCCGTAATTAAAGAATCCCACTTTAATCTTTAATGAAGTTTATGTTACATCAATCGCGACAGTGCCGAGCGGCACGTGGAAACAAAAAGGCCGCTAATAATTAAATTCCCAAACCGGCTGGAGGGGTGATAACTCCCGAGGAGAAATTACATGAGTCATTTTTAATTAAATATTCATGGCGGCGGCACTTGGCGGCGGCGGCGGCGGCGGCGGCACCCAGATGCCAAACGGCTTTTAGCGCTGAAGGAGCTGAGCGCTGGCTAACAGCGCTCCAGACCCTCGTTAACCAGGACCAGCAACGCAGCTAAACAGGCTGTAATTGCACTGTGATGTCACCGCCCGGTCACATGGCCCGCCGACAGTCGGCGGAGAGGGGAGATCCATAAAGTTCTAATGGGACACGCCTCGACCGAGGTGACGTGCGACGGGGGAGCGTCGGTGTGCCTCCTTCCTCACCCTCCCTGGTGGAGAGCTGCGGTACTGCACCCAAGAACCACCGGCTTTGCTCAAGCCCCATTATTGTTGTTGTTGTTGTTGTTGTTGTTGTTTTTGTTAGTTTCTTGTTTCAAATATGTTTCTTTGAGCGTCGACAGTTACACAGAACAAAATGATGATCTTACTCAGAGGAACTCTGAAGTCAGCTCATCAGCTTAGATGATTTAACCATTTTCATATAATTAACATGATTTTGTCTTTTGTTTGCAAATGTTTATAATGTGTTGTTTTGTTTTGCAGAAGACAATTAATGCTGCTGCACTCTTAAATTATTAATGTTTATTTTAATGTATTAAAAAATAATTCATGTAATTAATTAATTTATTTCTTCATTTATTTAATTCTTTTATTTTCATTCATTGCTTTTTTTTGTGTATTTTACACAAGCTTAAAGGAAAACCAAAATAGACTCAATCCAATACTTTTGTCAGACCCCAATGAGTTTGATCTGTCGAGTTGTCTTGACACGCTGGTTCCAGAACATAGACTCAAGTCGCTGCCCTCATGTCAGAGTCCCGGGCTCAGACTGGGTTCCCAGTTCAGCCAGTTCAAAGTTCAATGTGCTGGAATCAGCTCAACCTGAAACATCACCTCCGACGAACCCTTTGTCTAGACAAAGGGTTCGTCAGAATGTTGCTCACACAGCCTTCCACACAACAACCACACAAATGTGAGCAACGCCGCCTTAGCAGCAAGACTAGGAGGCCGAGACGCCTCAGTCGAACCCATCTGGGGTCACTGGAGGGAGACGCACTGCAGACACCATCAGATTTGGGCTGGCAGAGAGAGAGAGAGAGAGAGAGAGAGAGAGAGAGGGAGAGAGAGAGAGAGAGAGAGCCTTCCATTGGGCTGAAAGCAATTCTCAAGTTGGGTAGGCATTGAAACACAATTGGCCCTTTTCATGACATTAAGACGACAAGTTGCTGCTTTAAAGCATCGATGTCAAACTCTGGTCGAAATGTGGCCCCAGCAGTGTAATACTACAAATCCCAGAATGCTCTGCTGGTATTTTGGCGTGTCAATCAGGACAGGACAATCATTGAAGGATATTATTATGACTTCATTGTTTTATTGTTGTTATTTTATAATATATATTTTCAATGTAATATTATCCTGTGGATAAAGGTTACTGTTGTATTTCAAATCAGAAGGCTGCAAATAAAAAAGAGGCTTTTACAATTTTTATTTACTTATAATTTATTTCTTTTTGATAAGATTTGAATTTGATTTTGCATATGTTTAATATGAGGTTTTGTATTGTATAGTATTAAGCTTTGCCTGTCCCATATTCAGGTTGAAGCAAAACTTGCTTGTGTCCATATAAGAAGGTTCACTGTTCCATCTGGAATGTTGGCCTTTGTCCAAGTTTTACATTTTGGCCCCACTGTGTATTTGAATTTGACACCCCTGCTTTAAAGTGTACAAAGTATACTATTCTATGATTATTATTATTATTGTTATTATTATTATTACAGGAGGCCCTGCATCACCTGACCAGGATTAACAGCGTCATGTCGGTGGGGGGTTGAGGGGGTCTTGTTTAAATCCTCGTCCGTCTGTCGAGCCCTCCAGGTCTCCACCGGTCCGTCTACATGGCGCAGAAGACAGAGCCCGTCAGGGGCCGGGGGAGGCGGGTGGGGAGTTTCTGACATAGTGAACACGGCTCCCGGGCGCCGCCGTGCACGTCTGCCGTGAGTGTGGGAAGCATGGAGAACATCTGTCCGTTCCGTTAACATCGCTGCTAATGTTCAATGTTAGCTTGTAGCGCTGGGTGGGGGGGTGAGCAGGGGGAGAGGTGGGAGGCTGAGGAGGAGGAGTAGGAGCGGGGAGAGGCAGCAGGAGGAGGAGGAAGCAGAGGAGACGCAGGTGAAGGAGGAGAAGTGTGAGAAGGGGGAGGACGAGGATAGGAGGGAGGGGGGCAAGGGGGAGGGGAAGGAGGGAGGAGAAGCAGGAGGAAGAGGAGTGGTGGGGAGGAGGAGGTGGAGGAGGAGAAGGCTGAGGAGTGGGAGGACGTGGATGGGAGGGAAGGGTAGGAGGAGTAGGAGGTGAAGGAGGAGGAGGGTGAGGAGGAGGAGTTTGATGGGGTAATGGGAAGGTAGGAGGAGAGCAGGAGGAGGAGGAGGGTAACGGTGAGGAGAAGGGGGAGGAGGTGCAGGAGGAGGAAGGGAAGGAGGGAAGGAGAAGTGGATGAGGGTGGTGAGGAGGAGGGGGAGGAAGAGGAGGGTGAGTACAGGCCAGTGGAAGCTCCTCATTGCTGGGCTGTTTAATTGAGCTGCAGAAATGCAGCATCAGGACTGGACAGATTCTCTGGCTTCCCATTGGCCGCCGCCGAGGAGCCGCTGAGGCTCCATAAATCCCAGTCAGGAGGAATTTAATTGAGTTGTATCACACTGAATTACCTCCAATCTAATTGGCTGCAGCGTCCCAGCACATGGAATAATTATATCACGGAGCTCATTTTTACCGAGACGTCCACAAACACAACACTACTCAGACGACACCCGGCCGCGTGTGTGTGTGTGTGTGTGTGTGTGTGTGTCTGTGTGTCTGTGTGTGTGTGTGTGTGTGTGTGTGTGTGTGTGTTTGTGTGTGAAACACAAACTCAACAGCGAAAGAAATCAGGAGCTGCTGACTCGACATCAAGCTCATGCCTGATTGGCTGCACTCGATTGGAGGAAGTTGGTAGCGCTAGCGCTAGCACATTTGAGGAAAACGACAACATTTGGGCCCATTCCTTGAAGCTGCGTCGCCTGGTGATGATGTCATCGACGAATCGGGACGGGCAAAGTCTGTTCACGTTTTCTTATGTTTTATTTTACATCTTTATGATTAAATAGTAATAAGTATTATTATTATCATTAACAGTAGTATTAGTAGTAGTAGTAGTAGTAGCGAGTCCGCGGAGTGTCGCCAAATTTGAGTATATTAGCAAAATTGAAAATATTTGTCCATACTGTTCAATGTCTGTCTCACATTTACCATTTTATTCCAACTCAATGGGCAGCCATGTAGTCCTTTAAACATAGTATTCAATGTATACAAATGCTAAATTGTAGATACTAAGCCAGGGGTGGTCAAACGTTTTGACTAGTGGGGCTACAATGGGTTCTAAAATTTGACAGAGGCGCTGGAGCAGATGGAAGGAGTGTTTTGGTGACCCACCTCATGGGAGAAAAAAATGTACCATGGGATACGTAGGAAAACATGTTTTAATGTCAATTGAACCAAACCCGCTACAACAAAATCAGTGTCTTTGAAGCAAGAGGGTATTTAGCTCTTTATTGAAATGACTCTGAAAACACTGAAAAAAAATGAAATACAGCTAATTTATGACTTGCTGACTATTAATGTCATCACTTCGCCCAGGCCTGTACTGAACCAAAGTATCGATCTTATTACTCTACTTTCGACCAATAACCGACACAAATGTTGCCATTGGAATCACTGTTATCATCACTATTAGCTTTGTCAGCAGCTAGCGTCTCATCTAGCTCTTTCTTCTTTTTTTTTTTTTACGCGTCAGGCGGAAAAAGCCGCCAGCTCGCACACGCGGCAGATCAACCAGGATTTGATGAGTGGTAAATATTTCCCCGGCACAACATTCCCTCTTCATTACCGCGTGCATCCTTCTGGCTTTGCAGCACCGTGAACGCTCTAATTCCCATCATGCACCAGCACGCCGTTGCGCACACGCACTTTCATGGGTTTTTTTTTTTTGGTTTTTTTTTTTACCCCCGGATACAGAAAATAGAGACAGTCGTTCACTTGCGGTTGTTAAAGCGCACATTAAGATTCATGTTCATGTTCCGTCAGCCTGCAGCATCCTGTGTGTGTG
>NW_027466052.1:2932500-3010000 GCF_046127955.1 Nelusetta ayraudi | reverse complement strand
GGAAATGTTTGGAGGGAACATGAAACGTGACAATTTAGAAGCCGCTGTTCAGTGTACATTATGTGTCAATAAAACCGCGGCGGCGGCGGCGGCGGCAGCAGGAGGAAGAGGAGAATGATGATGATGATGATGATGATGTCGCGTCTCACAAACGTTGTTGTTATTTCATTTCACTTTAAATAAACGCAGTAAAACCGGAATGTCTCATCTTCACTTACGACACACCAGCAATTATTGTTGGCATATATCTATGTAATGTGCACATGTGTGTGTGTGTGTGTGTGTGTGTGTGTGTGTGTGTGTGTGTGTGTGTGTGTGGTCAGCAAGTCGAATACAATCACACAATAAAATCAAGCAGAATTCTGGAGATATTTTGTAAGCCTAAATTTGACTGAAATCATCACAGCTGCATTATTGTGGTGTGTGTGTGTGTGTGTGTGTGTGTGTGTGTGTGTGTGTGTGTGTGTGTCCACGTCATTCTTTCACAGTTGCCCAAAGACGCAGAGCTACTCAGTTATGTTGGTCCTGAAGGCCACACCTCCTCCTCCCTCACTTCCTCCCTCTTCTCATCTGAACTCTGACCAGTTGCTCAAAAGTAAAAAAAAAAAAAAAAAAAAATCAATAAAACACAAAAACAACTAAAGCTCTCAAATATTTATTGTGCGACTGACAGAAGCAGGAAGAGAAGGAGAGGGGTAGAAGTGAGGAGGAAAGGAGAGGAGGAAGAGAAGAAGATGAGGAGGTGAGGAGGAGGAGGGTGAGATGGAGGAAGAGGAAAGGAGGAGAAGAGGTGAGGCGGAGCATGAGAGGAGGAGGAAGAGAGGAAGTGGAAGAGAAGAAGAGGTGGAGGAAGAAGTGAGGAGGTGAGGAGGAGGAGGGTGAGATGGAGGAAGAGGAAAAGAGGAGAAGAGGTGAGGCGGAGCACGAGAGGAGGAGGAAGAGAGGAAGTGGAAGAGAAGAAGAGGTGGAGGAAGAAGTGAGGAGGAGGAGAGGAGGAGGAATTTAGCAGGAGGAAGAAGAGGAGGTACAGGTTAGGAGGATGAAGAGGAGAAGGAGGAAGAAGAGAGGAGAGGAGAGGAGGCAAAAGGGAGGAAGAGGTGAGGAGAAGGACGATATTCCACCCAACGCAGCTTCAACGCTGCCCAGTCGCTGGGACAAGACGGCCGTGTAGGGACCGGCCGAGGCTTCCTTCTCCTCGTCGGAGGCCTCGCTCTGGCACAGATGCAGCTCACCCGTCTCGTAGCGGAACACGTACCGATCCGCAACGTCCGCAACACGTGACTCTGAGACGTCACATGTTCTCAGCCATTAACCACTTCCTGTCACATGACAACCCACCGCCACTTCCTGCCCCCCCACCCCCCAAAAAAAAAACTTCCTGCCTAAGTCCCCCGCACCATCCATCAAAGGTCATCAAGGTCATCCATCAAAAATTTGAGGGGAGGGGAGTCACTCACCTGCATTTTTCTCTCTGGCTCGCCGCTGCCCCCTGCAGGATGCGCATGTAACCGCGCCGGTTCGAGTTTCAGCCGCATGAAAAGGCGAGTCACTCACACAAAAATACCGCCGGCACAATTAGCACCGGACGGTAATTAATCCTTCTCTGTCGCTAGTTAATTAAAGATGACGGAAAGAGGGAGTGGTGGGGATAACAAGGTGTCCCTGAACGTCTCTCCAAAGCACTAATTAACAGCTTCTTTACTGAGGAGGCACGACGGAGCGGGAGGAGCACAACAAGGAGCAGAGAAGAAGAACAAGATCGCTAATACACGCACGTTCGCACGCACACACACACAAACGCACACACACATACACACACACACACACACACAGCCAGACGGCAACATGCCTTATTAAACACGGATGAATGAATTTATCAGGTGATGAAACGCGTTGAAAGAAGCTCCTGTTTTTTTAATGAGACGGGGAGGAAACAGTCTGCACAGCGCCACCTGGATTAAATCTAATCCAGATTAGTAACTGGCTCTACTACTGAACAAGGCACAGCCAGTGAGCGCTGCCTATGGCGGAATGCAGCTAACGTTTTAAGCTGCTAAACTGAGTTGGAAAGAGTCTTTGGTCAGGTTTGGTTTCGGTCTGCCTTGCATACACAGGCTTCCAATAACTAGCGGCTTACACGTCAGTGGCACCGCCGCTAGCTACTGGCTATCAGAAGATGGGCAAAGCTCGCATTTTTTCAAGTACCAAAAAAACCTGCATTCCATCGTTTGGCCAGCAGGGTCCTAAATTCACACTGTTACAATCTGGTTGCAAATGCTTCTGGTTGGTATAAATTGTCGGGTGGTCTGAATGAGCTTTGCAGCTCACGTTTGCTGCTGTAGGCCTAGCATTGACAATTAGCATTAGCATCAACCGCACCTGGCTACATACCTAGCCAGTGTTCATAGCGTCTAAAGGAGGCACGGGCAAACTACGCTCCAGGGGCCATATGCGGCCCATTAAGCTTTTTAATACGGTCCGCTGAACTAGAAGAAATCATATTAATAGTGAGTAAAAAATGAAATAGTCCTAAAATAGCTGTATTTCAGTGTTTTGGGGTTAGGGTTACCCATTGTGGCCCACTGCCCACCCCCGGTCTAAAGTCAAAACTATCACTGCTACCGAGCCGCTGTCTTCTGTTCTCACTCTTTCAGTGTTCGCTGCCGTTAGCAAATGTGTGCTAAGCAGGCTAGCGGTTCTCCGGTAGTGTTGCCACCCGTCCCGTTTTTCCCAGCATTGTTCTCTTTTTTCACCACCTGTCCCGGGAAAAATAAAATCTCTCCCGGGACACAACCTCATTTGATTTCCGTCTGTGGTCTACTCCCGTAAAACACGCGATTGTCTCATATTTGGCAACTAAAAAACCTGTCCCGTAATGAACTGATACGGGACGCACTTCACTTTGTACCGTATATTTCGGGGACGCCTCTCCGTCTCCGTCCCCCCCCCCGTCGACAGACTTAAGACCCCAGGATGTCCCGGATTTGACTCTAGGAGGTGGCAACCCTATTCTCCGCGGAGGTTGTCGATGTGCAGTTCCTGCGCCTCCAGGTGAGCTTTGACCACTGGTTCACCCGATGTGGAGGCTGCCCTTCCTGCTGCAGCTGCAGCCGTTCGCAGCTCCGTCCCCGTCCCCTCACCAGCAATTATCTCCGGCTGCCCTGTCAATCTGCTCCTCCGCCCAGCAGGTGGAGCTCCTCCTCCTGCGCCGGGCACTCCTTTGAAGCGTCGCTGCGAGGTGCGAGTTTACGATCGAGCAGCCGCGGAAAGGATTCCTCAATGGGGCCGTAAAATTAAAGCCGTCGCAAAATGGGAAGGAGGAGAAATAAAGGAGATGCTGGAGGCCAAACATCAGCGAGGTGGTCGGAGGGACACGCAGGTCGCCTCCGTCCCCAGGAGACAACACCATCAGGTCCAAATAGCGGCCTCAGCGTTCGCAGGAAACACTCCTAACTTCCTTCTCAAGAGAAAGTGTAATGTTGAACATCGATGTTATTTCTACAGATGTAAAATGAAATAGAATACTTTTGATGATTAAAACCGGCGACACGGTGCTGCAGTGGTCAGCGCTGCCGCCTTGGCGCTGGAGTTTGCATGTTCTCTCTGTGTCTGCGTGGGTTCTCTCCGGGTTCTCCAGCTTCCTCCCACAGTCCAGACTTTTACCTCAAAAGTTAAACTTAAATCTCCAAAAGTTCCGCTTTAATCACTAAATTTCAGCTTTATTCTCGAAATGGAAACTTAATAAAAAAAAATAAAAAAAAAGAATCTATCTTAATAATTGTTTTTCTGTTCTTGAGGCCCTAATTTCCAATTTAATTTCTAATTTCTAACCTGTGTGATCCGTCGGCAGCTGAATGACTTTTCAGACGGACGGACAGTGAGCTTTTTTTTTTTTTTTTTTTTTTTTAATCTCTGTAGCAAAAACAGAACTTCCTTTTTTGAATTGCCAGGATGCGTTCAGAGCCCCCAGCGGTCGTGCACTCGCCGCGATCGAAGAAAACAGCGCCCTCTGGCTGCATGTGAGCGGAGCTGACACTGAACAGGGGTCACAAGGTCACCGTTGCTCTGCGGCCTCCGGCGTCGAAACCCACCTGATGGCTGCAGGGGGCGTCAGTCCCACATCACCATCACCACAACACACAGGTGTGTTACGAGGGGGCGGAGCCACCTGCCGCAAACCATTTAGAGGGGAGGCGGTGTTCGTGTGTGTGTGTGTGTGTGTGTGTGTGTGGGTGGGGGGATCTGGGGGGTAGTTAGTGGGCGTGTGAAACAAAAACAAGACTCATTTATTTGCAATAAAGTGCCCCCCCCTATGGTTCCCCATCCACACACACACACACACACACACACACACACACACACACACACACACACACACACAAATGTGTTATAAAGCCATACGGAAGCTAATTAGTCCTGGGTTCGAGGCCACGCACACATCTTGCACCAACAACAGCGCTCGCGGTGAAACAAAACCAATGTTTCTGAGCCTGTTTGACTCAGTTTCAGGGGTTTCAGAGAGGCAGTGGCTGTTCACCCGAGGCACCCGACCTTTATTGCCCCCTGACACGAGCGAACCTTCTGGGGTCTGAATCTCCAGTCATTTCAAACATTGACAACGTTAATATTCTCCAGATTTAATTGTTTGTTTTTAGTTGTTTTTTTTTTTCCAAACTGTTTCATCTTGTTGGTAAAACTGCTCTGGGTTCAGCAGGTTCCACAATGGGGAAATGTGCATAGTTATAGCAACGGTAGAGTCATGCAAAAAGATGGAAAATTCTATCATTGAAAAGGAATAAGTAAATAAAAAATAAAAATAAGATATTGTAGGGGGGAAAAGGGGGGGGGCTCCCCTTCTGCTGAACCCACACGCAGCAGGTTAGCTTAACATTAATTATTATCAAGCTAATTGCCGTCCTTCATCACCCAGTCTGCCCGTCAATCTAAATCGGGCCAGTTCGTTTTTTACGTAGGTTGTCGGCTCCTGCAGGTGGCGCTGGGCTGATAACTCTTGTCTGTCATACATATGTACTGTATATACATGTACATGTACACACATATACATATATATATATATATATATACAACTACATATATAATATATACACACTGTATATATAGATATATGCATATACATGTACATATGTATGTATATATATAATACGTATGTATTTGTGTGTGCTCCTCCTGTATATGTTTTTTTAGTTGGTTTGTTAGTTGATAGCTAAATGATGGCAATAATTTAAAAAAAAAAAAGTGAAAGGAGTCAAATAAATTGTTTGTCTTAACTTCCGCTCTGATGTTGTCGTTGTTTGTGCAGTGTTCAAATAAAAAAAAAATCAAGTTCCATAAGACCCCGCAACCCTGAGCTCAGGAAGAAGCGGCTATTGAAAATAGATGGATGGATGGAAGTTCAAAAAGAAAAGAAAGAGAAAATAAAAGTTGATAATTAAAACATCACTTAATGTTCTGCTGAACCGTCAGTGCCACGTTCAGACGGACAAGGAGACGCACACGCAGGCACACACACACACAGTCGCAGGGGAAGCCTGGTTATCTGGGTCACACGGAGAAATCAAACAGATTCACCTCTAGCTGAGAAGGATGATTTATTCACACGCTGGCAGCTGGTCGGCACGGCGACAGATTGTGTACTTGGTGATCTGCCCGACGGCGCCCAGGGCAAGCCTAGCGTCTCGGCACGGTCGCTAGCGTTAGCGTCTCGGCACAGTCCCTAACGTTAGCGTCTCGGCACAGTCGCTAGCGCTAGCAACGATCAGGAACCAGGAAGTCTTGTTCTGTGGCGACTGTTGCGCCGCCCTGTGGACAACAGAGGCGAGGGCATTGTTTAAGGACAGGCGTTACTTCCTGATCTCAGCTAAATTGGTAGTTTGAAAGCGAGTTGAACCTTTGAGCTCCACAGATTTCCCATGGTTCCACACTCAGTGTCAGTGGATGGCCCAGACAGCCGGACTTCAGGCTAGCCACTGGCAGGAGGCCGCACTCTTGTGGTCTTCACGATCTTCTTCTTCCTCCTGCTCCTCCTCATACTCTTCCTCCTCCATTCCTCCTCCTTCTCCACCTACTGCTCCTCCTCCTCCCCACTCCACCTCCTCCCACTGCTACTCCTCCTCCTCCTCTTCTTCCTCCTCCTGCTGCTCCTCTTCCTCCTACCCATCCCACCTCCTCCTTCTCATCCCCATTCTTCCTCCTTCTCCTTGTCTTCCTCCTCCTCTTCCTCCTAATCCTCCTCCTCTTCCTCCTGGCCCTCTGGCCCATCTCCTGGTCCAGTCTGGTCCAGTTTAGTCCAGTCTGGTCTAGTCCTGTCTAGTCCAGTCGTGTCTAGTCGAGTTTATTCCAGTTTAGTTCAGTCCAGTCTAATCCAGTTTAGTCTTGTCTGGTCCAGTCTAATCCAGTTTAGTTTAGTCCAGTCTTGTCTGGTCCAGTCTAATCCAGTTTAGTCTAGTTTAGGGTGGTGAGTTTCTGAGTTCACGTAGGGGGCGCTGTTGTTTGTCGGACAGCCACACCTCTGGCTCGTTAAGGGGTCAAGGTCAGCGGAGGGTCCAGGATGGTCCAGCCACTGACCCTCAGCAGCGGGTCTGGGATCAACTCTGTTACTCTCTCTGTCTCTCTCTCTCTGTCTCCTCCCCCTCACTCCCACTCTCTCTCTCCCCCCACTGTCTTTGTCTCTCCCCCTCTCCCCCCCACCTCTCTGTCTCTCTCTGCCGACTGGTTGTACCATGTGACTGACGCCTTTGTACTGGCACGGCAGTGTAAACTGACCCCCGGGGCTCTCGGGGGTCTCGGGACCACGAGGCCGCGCCTCCCTGCCACCATATGTTGGAGGGGCTGCGTTCTCGCCTCGGCAGCCAGTCGGACATTTGGTGGAGTGCGGCTGCGGCTGCTGCTGCTGCTGCTGCATCTTCCTGACCCATTTTTTTTTTTCCCGTCACGCCGGCGTGTCAGTGAATGTCCCGTCGCCGACGGCGGCGTTCGCTTATTTACTCTTTCAGTTCAGGGACCAAACAAACAGCGACGCCCATCTGTGCTTGTTGGTTTCTGCTCGTGTATCTGGCTTTTCCCCGAGGCTAATGGGAGGCTAGCTGTTAGCTGCTAGCTGGTTCTTCATCATGAACGCCTCCGTCAATGCTTGTACGCTGTTTTTTGTTGTTGTTTTCTTGTCTCACGGAATTTTTATATCCATTTAAATGATTCTGAAGTTCCATTGAAATAAGTACAAATGTAATTCTGCTAATTTGGATGTAATGGATTTCGCCCAACTCTTATAAAACACAAGAAAAATCAGGATAATTTATCACATCGTGTCCTATTCAAGACCTTTTAGTTGTTTTTGCTTTTTTTCTTAAGCAGTAAAAACCTACATGCAAAGCAAATAAAGACGTTTGTGATGGGCCGTCGGCCTCCAGTGCTAATATTATTATCATTATTATTATTATTATTATTATCATTCCGACCGCCATAAAAGCAGCTCCTGGTGTCATTGTCCCGGCGGAACGGCTCCTCTTTTTTTATTACCCCGGGGGTCATTTTACAAGCCGCCCCGTCTATTCACGACCGGCGGAGATAATCCCGCGATAAATCCTGCCGGTGCCCTTCACACTTGTCATCGCAGGACCATAAACAGCATTTATAACAATCTGCTTAGCATGCAGAACAGATTAAGATGGGACGGCCGCTCCAAGCGTGACAGACAGACGGACTCCTGGGAAATGTTGCGTCTCTGCGGGGGGGACCCGGAGCCGCCGCGGCCAGGAAACCCAATTCATCTGCTTCACCAGCACCGAGTCCCACTTTTCTTTTCTCTTCTTTTCTTTTCTTTTCCGCTTTTGCTTTTTTTGAATGTGTCTTTTTTCTTTTTCGGGAAAAAAAAATCGTAGCTATTTTATAATTACAAATATTTTTGGTTGTTTTCAAAATCATCTACATTTTACTTTTTTTTGTACAAATCAAAAAATGTCTTTATTAAGCAAATTATTATTATTAAGTAAAAACATGTAAATATTATTTCCTTTTGATTTTCTTCAATATGTTTTCATTTGTATGTATTTATTTTAAAATATTTTTTATCTTAACACTGAAATTGTGGCTTCACAACACAAATGTGTTTGTTTCTATTTTTTACCGAGATGCAAATTAGAAGCCACCTTGTCTTAACAACACATCACGTTGTAAAAAAACAAAACAAAAAAAAACCAAACAGTTTTCTGTTTTCCTCTTACTTTTGCACATCTCCGCTCTACAGGCCACACACACACACACACACACACACACACACACACAAAGGTTGGTCATTAATCTTAATTAACGGCGAGCTTGACAAACGGAAAGTGGTTGCTGCCGGTGGGAGATGACAAAACATTTAAATCACGCACAACGAACAAAGACGTCACATGACCTGTGAAGTGTGTGAGCCCCTGTGTTGTTGTTGTTGTGAGTCCAGGACGTCACCGAACAAACAGAACATTTGACAGTGCTGGAAAGATTTTTTATTATCTTTTTTTCAATCAAAGATATTTTATATTTTTCCAACTTGCAAAAATAACATTTTGTGGAATATATATTATTATTATTATTATTATTATTATTATTATTATTATTATTATTATTATTATTTATTTATTCATTTATTTATTTATTTATCTAACTGTATAAGTTCCCTCTTCCCAAATGTTTTCCATGATGCTCCTTTAGGTCACTAACCAATGAACTTGTTGAAGCATCTTGCGTCCTTTAAGAGAGCCCACCCGCCCCTCCCACACACCGCATAGACCGTCTGCTTTCAGCGGACGACGGTCATGTTGGATAATCGCAGGATGGACGCAGACCGAGCCCACCCGGGTCTCTGGGTCGCCGGCAGGTCCCGTGATTTCCCAGAGTCCCTGGCGTCTGCTGACTCTTGCTGAAGAAATCAGAGGACGAAAAGACAATTAAGTCCAGTGATAAAAACCACGACATGCTACATTAAATTACATATTCAGCTTCATCAAACCAACTGCCAGCAGCTTCTTCTGCACTTTGTTTAGTGCATGGGGGAAAAAAAGACAAACACAACACACTTCTGCTGAACTCACAAATCTGAGAAGCAAAACATTTCTTATTATTCATTTTAATTTTAGTTTTTCATTTTGTCGGCTTTTTCGTGTTATTATCTTATTGTGCTTAAATAAGTTGACTTTAACATCTGACTTTCGTTGAATTTTAGCTAAAGCAAATACTGTAATTCCAAAGAAAAGGTCTATCTCCCAGTCATTCCGAGGATAAATTTTTGTTTTCTGGGGGTTTGTGTGACCATCAAAGGGTAGTTGATGCCTCCAGTCTTCTTCCACCTGCTGTTTAACCTCTATAGCTGCTGATTTATCCTCCATCTTCCAGTTTTGGCTGCTTGGTGACACACTTGACTCAACAGTTGGCTGCAACAGTTGTCCCACTGCCTGCAAGACGACGGCGAGGAACTTTTCACCGCTTTGTCTGAGTGGACAGAAGGGGGCGCTGCAGGATGCCACGGTGCCCTGGGGTGGAGGTTTCCTGCGATGGGGAGTGGTTGATCGGAGGTAGGAGCATGTCAACATCAGGGTGGGATGGAAAACAAGGAGACATGGTGGGTGTGCGGGGGGGCGGGGAAGGGGGGAGGAAGGAAGGAGGCAGGAAGTCCCTCCGAGACCAGGCGTCCAATCAGATTCCCTCCTCGGGCGTTAACGAGCCTAACGAGCTGCTCCGCCCTGGCTTCAAACAGCGATGGGGGAGGAAGACTCATTAATTCTGCAAAATGTCTCTAATTGGCTTCCAGATGCACCTGGTTACATGAATAAGCCTCGACAGGAAGTGAGTGGGGACCACGCCCACCTCCCACTCAACAATGGAGGGGGAGAGGGCTCCTTCCATTACACGGAAGTGTCACCTGTCATTTTTCAGTGCAAAAACACTCCATTCATCTGCTCCTGCTCCGGCCCCCTCTGTCACATTTTATAACCCATTGTCCCCCCCCAGTCAAAAAGTTTGCCCACCCCTGCCTCAGCATCCTTAGCTTCTGCTTAGCTCCGCTAGCTACCTAGCCACCAGGCACAGATTGCAAAATACTTCAGAAGTTCCACAGCAAGCCAGATCTTTTTTGTTGGGAGATTAAATAATGAAAGAAAAAAAGGCTTTTCAACATAGTGTTAGTGAACGAGTCCTTCTTTGTTTTTATCAGGGGAGTTTTTGAGGAAACTAGTTAATAACTGGAAGCGTCTTAAGTCTGAAGCCTGAACACTGACTGCTGCTGCTTTTCACAGAATTTTCCTGGCTTTTACGCGACAAATTAACACCATTTAATGTCTAAACCTGGGGGAGGATGGAGAATCCCGTCAGAATAAGAGCGCTGATCGGGAGGAAGAAGCGGCAGAAGCACATTAGCGAGCAGACGGAGGAAAGGAAGCGGCTCGTCCCGGAGCTGCGGCAGCCAGCATGGCGCCAATTAGCCGTGCTCCCGCCCGCTGCTCCTGATTAAAGTGCATATTGATGTTTTTAAATAATGTGACGCCGCAACAGATCACCGGGCATCTGTATGTAAATGTTTAATTAACCCGCGGCTGAATCGCCGCGACGCTCCACCGACAAGCTCGTTAATCTGACGCCGGCGACCATCATGCCGGGCCGCCGCCTCCAGAATGGGCCGTCTGGACGCGGCGGCGGATCCATCAGAGACGCCGCTCGTTTCCCAGAGTGCTGTTTGTTCTCGGTGATGGAGTCGGCGGCTCGGCGCCTCCTTCAGGGGCCTAATGGCCGAGGTGCGACTCTCACACAGAGTTTAAACGTCCAGAGGAAACACACACAACTCACCCAGAGTCTACTACGTGTGTGCGTGTGTGTTTGTCTTTGTGTGTGTGCGTCTATGTGTGTGTGTGTGGCTATCAGCAGCAGCAGGTTAAATGCAGCCCCTCTGAAAATGGCCACCGCATCCCTGAAAGCTACACAGGAAGAAGTAGAGTCACGTGTCACTTCCTGCTGGTGGAAACAAGAGGAGGACAAGAGTTAGCAGCCTGAGCTAGCGCGATGCTAACGCTAACGCGGTCCCAGAGGCCACTGCAGGATGTGTGTCCGGCTCTGATCACTGTGTAGGAGCTTTTATTGAAAAGTCGTGTTAAGATTCGTCTTCATGTTGGGATTAAAAGTCATACGTGCTTCCTCCGACTCTGAGGAGAAAACATTTTCTCGGCCTGAAGCACTGTGAGCCTGTTGTGAAGGTGTCATTTGGAACCTTCGAGGCGGAGGAGGAGCAGTGAGTGAAATACCCGTCGGTATTCGAGGGAGTTCCTGATTGTGACACGCAGGCAAGAAGTTTGCAGGTTCGATTCCCAGCCTGGGACCTGTCTGTGTGGAGTTTGCATGCTCTCCCTGTATCTGCATTCGTTCTGTCCAGGTTTCCCCAGCTTCCTCTCACACTCCAAAAACATGCATGTGAGGCGAATTGGAAATTCTAAATTGACCGTAGGTGTGTGTGTGTGTGAGTGTGAGAGTGCGAATGGCTGTTTGTCTCTATGTGGCTCTGTGATGAACTGGACACTTATCCAGGGTGTCACCCTGCCCTCGCCGTAAGACAGCTGGGAGAGGCTCCAGCAGACCCCCACAACCCTGAGTGCAGGAGGAGGAAGCAGGTATTGATAATGGATGGATGGAAGGAATATTAGACGGGATCTTAAAGGCATTTTAGTGACCATTAGTGACTAGGATATATATATATATATATATATATATATATATATATATATATATATACATATACATATATACATATATATATATATATATATATACATATACATATATATATATATATATATATATATACATATATATATATATATATACATATATATATACATACACATATATATATATGTGTGTGTGTGTGTGTGTGTGTGTGTGTGTTATTATTTTAGCTTTAGCTTTTTGAAAAAAATATGATACCCACTGAAAATTGTGCTTTGAAGCTTTCAGGGAGTCTCATGGGTTAATCAGGGGGGTCAGACCCCCCCCCCCCCCCCCCCCGAAACTCCCAGCATTTCGCACACTGGGGAGGAGCCGCAGTTTGAGCCTCCTGAAGCAGGAGACAAAGTTGACTTTGTGTCGGAGGGAAACAACCTTCTTCCTCTTCATCTTCTTCTTCCTCCTCCTCCTCCTCCTCCAGCTGCAGCCTCAGAGTGTTTGTGACTCCGTTGCTGTTTTACGAATATTTATAGTCGCTGAAAGACGACAAAAGCAGGTTTTTAGGGATCAGAGCCTCATCGACGTTCCTTTACACATCAACCTCTGTGTGACTGACTGACTGACTGACTGACTGACGGCAGCCTCTGATGTCTGGAAGCACCATGAATATTTCATGGGCGCCAGTTGTTTACAGCCGGCGGCAGACAAAACAGCGAGTGCGAGTGTTAAAAAGCTGAGCCCTGTGCCGCCGCTTCGCTCGCTGCATCACGAGACGTCAATGACGGAGACGAGGACAGACAGCAGAGCGCCACCGTCTGGAGCTGTGGGTGACACTGTGACACCCCTGAGTGAGGAGGCCTCATTCACACCCTCGCACTCGCATGCAAACACACTAACAGGCCCAGGCACCAACACGCACTAACACTAATTGGGATAAATCAACTGGCGGCTCCCGCTGAGTGTCAGCGGACATTGACCCACAGGGGGAGCTGTTCCCCGTTCATCTTCCTCAGCATCAAGCTGTTATAGACGGCTCCAACACTAAAGAAGAAGAAGCAGAAGATAAAAGCCACACGCCACAGCTCGTTGAAATTCTTCTTCTTCTTCTTCTTCTTCCTCTTCTTCTTCTTCTTCTTCTTCTTCTTCGTCTTCTTCTTCTTCTTCTTCTTCCTGCTGCTGCACCGTTACTTTGAAGTGCAAGAAGCTTCTTCCTGCGACGCTCCATCTCACCATCTGAGTCTCGAGCAATCAAGGGGAGAAACAACAACAAAAAAAAAAAATCAAAAATTCATCAGGGAGACTTTCTGTGCTGAGACTCGACGACAACAAGTGAAATCAAGCAGAAGTACAAAGCAGGACTAAACTCCGCCCGGGGCAGAGTGAACCGGGAGGGGGCGTGTCGAGCCTCGAATCCAACGCGCTGCTTTTCTTCCCTTGTGTTTGTGTCACCAGGAGGCGAGAAACATGAGAACCTTGCTCCTGTCAACTAAGGGTTGTGCTGTTAATCTGAGGGTTGTGTTGTTAATCTGATGGTTGTGTTGTTAATTTGAGGGTTGTGTCGTCAATCTGAGGGTTGTTTCCTTAATCTGAGGGTTGTGTCGTCAATCTGAGGGTTGTTTCCTTAATCTGAGGGATGTGTCGTCAATCTGAGGGTTGTGTCGTTAATCTGAGGGTTGTTTCCTTAATCTGAGGGTTGTGTCGTCAATCTGAGGGTTGTGTCAATTTTCTGAGGGCTGTGTTGTTAATCTGAGGGTTGTGTGGCCTAGCAATGATCTTGACAGATGCATGTCCTTCCAGCGTTGTTTCAAACCAAAAAACAAAAATTCCGAACTAAAGGAGCCAAAGCCCCGTCAGATTCACACAGTCAACAGTTCACAGCGCTGAGCAAAGTTGCGCGCCGGCCGCGCGGGAGGAAAAACAATTAAAGAGGCGGCGCTGCCCCGTCATCCCTCAGCGGCTAATTCCCCGTCCAGATTAATCAAGATGAATAATCAGGAGGGAGCTTTGGCTCCATCAGCGGCCCATCAGTAAACAGGAAGAAGCGCTGGCCTCGGCACATTTCCAACGCTTTATTAAGCCGTCGGTGCGTTATTTATTTCCTCTGCTTCTTATTAGCGTCGGACGCGATATCATTCTAATTAGCTGACGGGCCAATCGGCGGCGCTGCGCTGCGCGGCTCCTTCCCATTAGCTTTGTCTTTCACACAGCACCGCTAATTCGATGGGACGCCGGCCGTTGAAATGGCGCCACAGAGGTCAGGAGGTTCTTCTTCTTCTTTTCATCTGTGTGATTCTATGCAATAAGAAATCTTTACTTTCTTGTAAAAAAAAATATATATATATATACATATGTATATATATATATATATATATATATATATATATATATATATATATATATAAGCAACTTATCTTTCTTTTAATCGTATCCCAGTGAAAAACATTGTGTTTGTAAAAATCCAAAAATCTTCTCCGTCTTTGTCTTCTTCTTCTTCATCTGTATGTATGAGTGTGCATTTGTGTAAATGTCATCTGTGTGGTTGTATGTTTGTGACAAAACTTTATTTTCTTGTAATAAAAAAAAAGGACCTTATCTTTCTTTTTCTGTATTCTGTATTCCAAAAAATCTTCTTCTTCTTCTTCTTCTTCTTCTTCTTCTTCTTCTTCCGCTGCTGCTGCGTGTCCTGCTGTGCGGCCACACACACACAAACACAGGACGAGCAGCCAGGTGGAACCATCCAGGAGGTTGTTCCGGGAAGGTCGGCCACATGGGAAAGTCCGGATGGTTCTCCGATGTTCTCTCAAGTGCGCCGCCCTCGTCCCCATCTCCAGCTCTCGAGACGACCGGCGGGCTGGTGCAGGCGGGGAGTGGAGCAGAACGGCAGAACTGACGAGAAGTGTGGATCGGCTCAGCGGCGCCGCCTAGTGGAGGTAGAATTCAACGACATGGGCGCGCGGTGACCACGCCGGAGTCATGTGATTTTCGTGTTTGGTGGTTAGTTTGGTTTCCTTCCTCAGCCCCTCCCCCTCCCCTCTTACTTGATACGAGAGCAGTTTCCCCTAGTGTGTGTGTGTGTGTGTGTGTGTGTGTGTGTGTGTGTGTGTGTGTGTCCTGATGAGGGCACTTAATTCATCACTGAGAGCTGCGGCCGACCTCTGGACGTCCCACTGCCTCCATCACCTCCTCAGCTGCTCACTTTAATTGTCGGAGTAAATGAAAATCAACCAGCCTCATAATGAATGGAGGCTATTACACACACACACACACACACACACACACACACACACACACACACGCACGCACGCACGCACGCACACACACAGGCTGACTCAATTAAACAGAAAACAAAGAAACGTCTCCTCTTCTCGCTCGGCGTAGGCATACAGAGAGAAAGTAGTTCCTCCTCCGCAAACCTGCAGCCAGCCAGGTGTGGAGCTATGTGGAGTTCGCCGATCCTGATTTCTGCTGCCGAGCTCCAACGTTGAGGTTCCACCTGGTCCCATCGCACTGGAGTACGCACACACACACACACACACACACACACACACACACACGGGAGGTCTTCTTCTGCGGTGACAACCCTGAGCGCCGCTGATTTGTGGCCGTGCGTCGTCACCCGGGACAGTAATGAAAAACCCGGCGGTGTCTCGGCGCTAAAGAGTTCATTACCAGCCGCCATCAATCCTTCCTCGTTCTGAAGCATTGCATTCATCAGCAAAATTAAAAAAGTGTCATGTCTGCCGTGATTTGTATTCTCCCTTCACACACACACACACTCACGCACGCACGCACGCACACATACACACTTCAATTTGCATATCCTGAAGACATGCTAATAAGTCATCCCTGTTGTCTCTCAGCAGGAGCAAACAGCGCCCCCCTGTGAGCTGCTGAGGTATGACCATGTCCTGCTCCGTCGAACATCCGTGCGACCACCACCACAACCTCTCGTTTCTTTCTTTTTTTGTTTGTTTGTTTCTTTGAGGTGGAAGTACATAAATCAGGTAGTGACCTCACTGTCTGTGAGGATCATCTGTCAACTGCAGAATCTACGATTAAAATGTTTCCCAGCTGAGAACAGCGGCACGGTGAGGATCAGTTAGCGCTGTCCTAAAAGCTAGCTGGCGGACAACGTCGTCGCTCGGCATCATTCTCGAATGTGTGTGTTTTTTTTTTTCTTCTACTCGATGCTAGACTAGCATGCTGTTTGAGAAGCCCCGCCCGGTGGATTTGGAGTGGGAGGCAGCTCAGTCTCAGACCACATGGCTGTGAACAGTGCAAAGTGAAGGAGACCTTTGACAGGTAATGATAATAATACATTATGTTGGTATTGCACTTTACATATCTGCAATCTCAAAACGTGCTACAGAGCAAGTGAAAAGAGAGAGACAATCACAAAAACATAGTTAAAAGGCGGAGGGTAATCTGGCTGTTCTGCCCGGCGACACATGACACGTGACTGGGCCTGATAGGATCCTGAACATGAACAACATTTAAAATCTTACCTCCACGTCAACAACCACTCAAGATGGCTTGTGATGAGTCAGAACTGCTCGAAATGACTCGACTTTGCTGCTTTTTGAACTCTTGACTCTTTTCCACAGGAGTGGGAGGAGCTTGTGAGCCTGATAGGATCCTGAACATGAACAACATTTAAAATCTAACCTCCATGTCAACAACCACTCAAGATGACTTGTGATGAGTCAGAACTGCTCGAAATGACTCGACTTTGCTGCTTTTTGAACTCTTGACTCTTTTCCACAGGAGTGGGAGGAGCTTGTGAGCTGTGCTACCAGCCACCAGGGGGCGTGTGTGACCACTGACTGTCTGCAGAGAGAGGCTGAGTCCCTGTGACATCATCCACCAGTCCCGGAGCCGAGAGGTTGGTTGCTTTAATGTCAATTGAAAATTATCAAAAGCAAAGTTACAACAAAATATCTGTTTGAAGCCCCACAGTATTTGGCTCTTTATTGAAATCACTCTTAAAATACTGAAAAAATGGAAATGAAATACAGCTATTTTATGACTTACTTACAATTAATATCATTTCTCCAAGTTTGGTGGGATGGATTATAAAGCTTAATGGACCGCATATGGTCCCGGTCCATAGTTTGACAACACCCTCATTCAGCCATATGTCTGTATTTCTCTTTTACTTGTGATTTTGACCGATAGAAACATTCTAACCAATTTGTAACGGTGTGAATTTAGGGCTCCTCGCCTGTATTTTTGCAACCAACTCTGGCGGCTCCTGCTGGCCAAAAAATTGAATGCCATTTTTTTTTTTTTCCTTTTTGGAACCAGAAGCTCCTCCGGTCTTCTTGTATGGCCTTTATTTTCCCTTCAGCTGTGTCTGATTGGACGTTCTGACCAGGTCATGTGACTGGGTTCAGTCGCTGCAGCATGTTGAGGTGTGTCTATTTCAATGAGGCCCCTCCCTCCCCAGAGCCGGAGCGCCTACTTCCACGGCAGCAGTCAGCTAGTTCATCAGACACGGCTGAACGACTAGAGGACAAATTTCCATCTCCGGCATCAAGAAGTTGTGACAAAAACAACGACAACTGCGTTTTTGCGTTGGCGCGACGTCTCACTTCAACCTCGAACCTGTGTGGAAACAGAGTTCCAATCAAAGGTTCCACACGTGCCGTCGCTCTTTGCTCAACTTTTAAAAAAAAGGTTCTTCTGACAGCGGAGATGTGTCTCGCCGCAGGCGAAGAGCACTTGCTTGCGTGGAATCTCAATTGTTGCAAAATTTCCCTCAAAAGACGATGTTGACGAGCAGCTGTCAGCCGCCGCTGCCGCCACCGTTGCGACGAGCATCGTTGCTAACGAGGGGCGTGTCACAACCAATTTGCATCACTGGCGCCCAGGGGCCACCACCGCTGCCGCCTGATTTGTCAGTTTCTCTCTCCGTGTCTGTCGCCGACGACCAGCCCAGCGCAAATGAAAAAAAAAAACATACAAGAAGGAAAAAAATCTGGAGATTTTGGAGGCAAATGAATCAGTGGTTCTTTGATCAGCGGGTCAGGGACACTCTCAGGGGCCGGGGACACTGACAACAAATGGAAAGATTTGCCGTCACTGTCGCTTTCTGGGCAACTTCCCACAGGCTGCTAAGGCTAAAGCTAGCCCAATCTTTCCCAAAATTTAGTTCAAATAAGATGTGGAAATAAGTCCAAAGCTTCGTTTTTTTTTAACTGCAGCTGGTAAAACAAGAAGATCTGAAGCATGGACGTACTCGCTACATAAGATTCTTTTAAATTTCAGTTCTCTGCTCTGTGAGAGCAGAGAAAATTTTTCATTTTTGAATTGAATAATGTCCGTGAGGTCATCGTCAACATTGCTGAATTTGACGTTTTTCTTGTTCAAATACATGAGCAAGATGCAAAGTGAGAGAGCAGCTGAGGTTCAACCAAACTCACGGCCCGTTTACACAAAAACATTTAAAAATATTTTGTCGTATCGGCCGTGCGTTTACACAAAGCCGGAGTTTTTACTCAAACCCCACATTTCCGGAGTTTGAGAATTGGAAACGCTGATGTCCCAGCTCTAAACCCCTCGCCCTGCCTCTCAACCTGAGCTGCTGTGAGGTGCAGATGACCCTTCACAACAACAACAGCCACGTCGGACAGCGGACTTGTTACTGCTACTAATGATCAGCCTGCAGTCTTCCCATTAAACCTCCACTACAACAAGCCGCAAACAATAGTGAACAATAACACACGGCCCCTGTGGATCCAACTTGGATTGTGTGCAAAGTGAAAATAATCACAACGGAAGCCATTTTCAAACCTCCTGCTTTAATTTTTTTTTTTTCCTTTGGGTCGGACTGGGATATTGAGGCAGGAAACCCAAATAGCAAAAACTACGAAACATAACTCGAAGCCGAAGTTCAACTCTGTCATTTATCCACACCGTCTTTTCACGTGCGATCTTTATTTCTGTTCTCCGTGGTGCTAATGTTGTTAGCGAGCTCCTGCTTCTTTCAACACGGTGTGCTTCAGGTGTTGTTCTCCTTCTTCTGCTCTCCGGGCAGTAAACTTGTGGCGCCACACCAGGCCTGGAACAGGTACTACATTGTTTTCAGTCGTCTCCAGTATCTCCATATAAACGGGAACATTTTTGAAGATGTTTTTTTCCGAAGCGTTTCCGAAAAATGTTGGTTTCAAAAAATGCCACCGCCCTATAAACGGGACCTCAGGCCGCTGTTTCTGTCACTCTCCATAACTGCAATATGTGTTCTTGGGCACCAACTCTCAGTTTTTATGCACTCAGCTAAGCTAAATGTGTACCACACACATTTTGGCTACATTAGCCTGTTGGAAATGGAAAATTGGAGCGCATATTAAAGGTGTCTGAAAACATGATATTGCATGGAGCCATTTAGTTTTGCTGAGCATATAAAACCGTCAATAACGAACTAAAAAAAAAAAAACATCTTAAAGCCTAAAGCTTTTTAATCCAGGGCGCCGAACAAGAATAAATTATATTAATAGTAAGTCATAAAATAGCTGTTTTTCAACCATTTTTTCAGTGTTTTAAGAGTAATTTCAATAAAGAGCTAAACACTGGGGGGCTTCAAAGAAACATTTTGTTTCGAGGCTTTCGTTTATTTTCAATTGACATTAAAACACATGTTTTCTACATATCCCATGATATATTTTTTCCTCCTATGAGGTGGGTCACTAAAACACTGATGGATGTCAAATTTTAGAACCCATTGTGGCCCACCAGTCAAAAAGTTTACCCACCCCTGAGATAGTGTCAGTGCCTCACCGACCAAGAGCCTCACCGCACGTCACTGGGAAATGTTTATAAAAATCCACAACGTCAGTTAAAGCTACTTTATTCAAACCTGTCCACCCGCACTCGACCTCTGATGCGTCTCGGTTTAGCTTCACCCAGACACCCTCTGAACGCATCACGGATCTCTGTCGCCCCCGTGTGGTGATTTGATCAAACAGCATCCAGAACACAGCTGAAAGTCTTTCATTTTGTTTTAATTCTCTTTATTTTGCACTGGGAGCGGGATTCTCTCTCTTTTTCACTCTCTCACCCGGGGAACCAGCCAGTCAGCTGACACGGGAGATGCCCCGCGGCATGCTGGCAGTTGGTGCCTCAGTCATCTCCTCCACACAGGCTGAGCAGGGCCTTCTGGTAGTCACCCTTGGTGTGCTCCTGGACAACACACACACACACCCACACACACACACACACACACACACACACACACACACACACAGAGACAGAGAGAGAGAGAGAGAGAGAGAGAGAAACCGTCAATAACAAGTTTAACTGTAGCTGAGGCCTCCCACCAGGGGGGGCCAACACCAGCGCAGGTGACACTGATTGACGCAGCAGCTGTGGCTGGTCTTCCTGTCAGGAAGTCGATGGAAGTCACTGGAGATCAGATAAACTCCTTAAAAAAGAACTTCTCTGACCTGCTGGTGGAGTGTCAGGAACTCAGAGGAGTTCAAGTGTAAGTGATTTTTTTTTTTTTCAAATGTTTGGATTTGATTCTGAAAATTCCATTCAAAACCTCATGGATATACAGTATATATAAACATTGTTTGGAATGGAATTTAGAAACTTGACTAGATAGCAATATTAGCTATTTCTCTCTGACTGCGTTTTAGTTATTTTAGACCACCAGATCTTTTTTTTCTAATTCTTTCGTTTAAAGAACTTGATTTCCCAATATATGTTATATATATTTATATACAAAAATGCGCGCGCGCGCGCACACACACACACACACGCACACACAGTGGTACGCACAGTGATGGTCTGGTACAGCGAGCGCTTGTGTTGTCTCTTGAACTCAGTTCTGATCTTCATCAGGTCCACTTCACAGCGAGACACCATGATCCTGGTCACCACCTTCTCCTTTGCCCCTTTAGTCTGTGCGCACGCACAACACACACACACTTAGTAAACTGCAGCCTGCAGCAGCTTCTCGTCTGAAGATTCAGGTGTTTATTCTTCCATCAATATAAGCATTTCACCAGACAATGCAATTCTTACTTTTATATGTACTGTATATACTTACTGTATATATGTATGTATGTATACAATATATATATTCATATATACGTATGTATACAGTATATATATGTTGAATTATTATTATTATTATTATTATTATTATTATTATTAATTAATAATGTTAAAAGGACTCTTGTTGTAGCACTGTGGATTTTAAAGGGATACTGCACCCAAAATAAAGGTGAAACAGGAAGCCGTACCTTCATGGCCTCGTTCAGTCTGTTGGCGAAGTACAGCTGTCGGTTCTCGAAGCACTCCACTGTGTGGACACACATACACACACACACACACATATACAAACACACAAATACAAACGTGTGCGTCAGCAGGAGCGACATCTTAAAAGTCAACCAGCCTGGAATCCTCATCAACATCAACACAAACCACCCGGCCGACGCACAAGCACAATCACACAATCACACAATCACACAATCACACATTCCCAAGTGCCCAAGAAACCCTGACAACCCACATCTCGACTTTTCAACGTAGCACCACTGGTTTGCTGGAAGGATGTTGTTGCCGTGTGTGTGTGTGTGTGTGTGTGTGTGTGTGTGTGTGTGTGTGTGTGTGTGTGTGTGTGAGTGTGTGAGTGTGTGAGAGAGAGTGTTACCCAGAGTGAGGAAGGACTTCTCCAGGTCGCCCTTCACCTCCTTCCTGATGCTCTCCTTCATGTCGTATGGACTGTAGCTCTTGTAGCGCTCAAACACTGCCCGCCCACAACACGCAGAGACACAAACCGCTTTAGACAACAGTCGGCCTTCAACCTGGAGCGACTGTGGCTATGTGACGCTTCAGTTCACCTTTCTGCAGGTGGGGGACGCTCCGCTGAGACATGATGCCGACCCAGGTCAACACGTCGGTTCCCTTCCTCTTCACTCCGGCTTCATACAGAAACTGAAAGTTTAAAAAATAAATGAATAATAGAATCCCTTCAAAGGTGATGCTAACGGCTAACTAGACAGATTTCCACAATCGTTTTTTTTTTGTGTGTGTGTGTGTTTTGTGAAACGTTTCGCGTCAACTCACTCTGGCGTCGTCGTCGATCTTCTCGTAGTCGACCACGTTTGACGGCTCGTCCCGTTTGGTCTAGACGGCAAGTAGAACATTTCCGTCAAGCAATTCAAAAGAGAGGAGGAAAAATAAAAAATAAGGAAAATCATTTTTTTTTTTATCAAATTCAACAGCGAGTAGGAAGAAATGAGAGAAGCAAAAGGGAACGATCGATCAATAGCGAGGTTGAAACTAGTGCATGCAACTTTAAACAATACCTTACAAATATTGGGAAAACATCCATTTGGTATGTGTGAATTTAGGGATGACAGAGGAAACAGTGCATCTGGTCATTTGTGAATGTGAAAAGTATGAGATAAGCAGCTGATGAAGGAAATGAGGCAGAGTGGGGTAGAAGTTTTTAATCTGAAAGTAATATTAAATAATATTGAAAAAGAAGATATATATGTAAAGCACTATTTAACTTCTCAATGAACTTGGGAGTAATCAAAATAATCTATTTTTATTATTTTTTTATTTTCAAATAATAATAACATTTAGTAGTATTATACAGTATTATATGCAGTATAGAGGGAAAGGGAGGTAGTTCTTCTGTACCACACTCCAGCGTAGTAGGTGGCAGTAATGCACCGAACAAGTGCCAAAAAAAGAAGAAGAAGAAGAAGAAGAAAAACCTTCTGCCGCTATTAAAAATTGAACAAAAACATGCTGAGGCTTGTTAGCGGCTAACACCACTGATCAGCTTCAGACCATACCTGCAGCAGAGCCAGCAGCAGCTTGGCAAAGTTTCCTGACGTGTCTCCAGCGACGTCCTTCTCCAGCTCCTTCTTGAACACTGCAGAGAAACGCGGATGCTTGGTTGCTCAATGCTGAAGGCCGATGCTCCTCATGATGAACAAAGGGCCTTTCAAGAGCTAAACTCTTGTATCACATGATGTCGGCACTTTTGCTCCATCGACTTATGACGCTAATGTTAGCTAATGTTTTAAAGGGTTTAACTTCAATTCAAAACCACACAACTTCACTTCCGATTTTAAATGTTTTGAACCCCCGACGTACTTTCTCTGTAAACCCTCTTGATCTCGATCATTTCCTCACTGCTCCTGGAACAGACGAGCTCGATGAGCGCCTCCTCGTCCGTCCCCAGACCCTAAAAACATCCATCAGATAACGTTTGTGACGTCGTCGTCGAGCCTGGACCAGTCGGTGAATCGTCTCGACCGCTTTGAACCTTCATGGAGTTTTTGAGTTCGAAGGCGTCGTACTGCGTGGTGCTCCTCATCAGACCCAGCATCAGAGCTTCCAGGGAGCCAGACAGCGCCCCCTTCAGGGCCGTCATCAGGTCCTGAAAGGTGATAATATCAATTGTGAAGCTACGCATTAACCGGCTGTTTGGCTCACAGTCACTGAATGGGAACCTCCAGACCTTCTTGGCCAGTCGCTCGTACTCGAAGGCGATTTCTCGGCGCTGAGGGTAGGTGCGTCTGGTCAGGATGTCGATGATGGTCTGCTCGTCGACACCTGCAACATCAGCAGTCAGTCAGTCTGGCAGGACGTGTCCAAAATCATTTGGTGTTGTTTCCCTGCTGGTGGTGCTGTTAGTTTTTGGGAGCGCTAACCTTTTGTCTTGATGGCTGTCTCGATCCTGGCGGCATCTCTGGATGGATCAAAGTCTTTCACTGGCACCACGGTCGGGTAGAGTCGTTCCGGCTCCTCCTGAGGACAGTAGGACACACAACTACACATCTGATAGCTACACAAGCAAACAGTGCTAACAGTGTTATCAGGGCTGACTGTTTTAGCACCATTACCGGTGTAGGTACAAAATTTGTCCGGCCTATGGAATCTGTCCTGGGTCTTGCGGCAACACTATTAGGACAAACTATATTGCGGTCGAACAGATAGATAGATAGATAGATAGATAGATAGCTGGATAGATGGATAGATAGATAGATGCCAGATGGCAAATTTTGGGCTGGCAATAAATGGGTAGGAACAGATCTTTTGGGCCAGACAATAATAAAAAATTGATGTGAGCTCAGATAGACAGATTACATTTTCTATCTATCGATCGATCAATTGTTCATTTGTTCGTTCGTTTGTAGTTTGTCCTTATAGAGGATCGAAGCCTCTATAGATAGATCGACAATCGCCGAAACCCCAAACAGATCTTGTAGCCATACAGACACCGCTAAGCCAATGACAGTTTGCCACGGCATCGAAATTGCCGGAAATCGCGACTGAAATCGCCGGAAGTGGCGGACCCCGGACAGATTCCATAAGCCGGACAGATTTTGTACCTAGCAAGAACTGTGCTAACAACAGTACTGTGCTATCATCGCTAACTGCGCAAAAAGCACTAACAGCACTGCCAGCATTAACTGTGCCAACAGCTGTAAAGGCACTATCAGAGCTAACCATGCTAATAGTGCTCTCAGCACTCACAGCGCTGCGAGCACTAAGGACATGTTTCCAGTGGCTCGCTTCATCTTGGCTTGAATCACTTCAGCTCGGGTTGTAGGCGTTTCCACTGGCTCCTACACGGTTCCAACTGTTACCATTTTGGCCCCTGCTTTCTTGGGGCTCCAAGCGGGCTGACCAGGGACCATAGTAGTGACGTAGCACAGAGCATAAGAGTTTGGACGAAAGTTGCGTGGAAGTATTTCACGGAAACCGAAACCGCCATTTTTAAATGCCCAGCGTGTAGATTTTGTTTTACATTTTTTAAGTATTAAAAATTGAAATGCTTATGAAACTGTACCACGGGCGAACAAAGAGCTAGAGACGTTTTTGTTCTCGGTGGCCGAAGAAAAAGTCAAAGAGAGTTGGACGCGCAATGAAAAAGTCTTTTTGCAGCTGGTGGCCGCAGTACAGCAAAACTGTGTCGGGGGGAATTAAAAAAAAAATACAGAGCGACTGCTGAGTGACTACCGAGGCATCAAGGACTACAACAGTGGAATGAATAGAAAAAAATGTTGGAGGTTTGTTCAGCCTCATGGATGCCATGCCGGCCGGTGGGCAATAGTAGGGTTAGGGTTAGGGTTACGACGAAAGAATAGTTGGCCACAGTTATATTCGAAAACATGTATAAGCACTGCGAGTGTATTGTGACCTCAAGCAACTTTAGTGTTAAGGCTATTTGTAAAGTACAGCCGCTGAATTGTGTCGCAAAACTGTTAGCCACCACCGCTAACTCCATGTTCTGCCTGTGTTTGCTGGTAGCAAAACTTAGTGTTAAGTGTACTAGCAGCACTCAAAGTGTAAACTCTGCTAACAATGGCGGTTAGCACGATGGGGGCAACTGTCTTCCCCCTTCAACTCATTCCAGCCACTTGATTGCAGCAGTGAAGCAGATCAGAACACCTGTGTGATGTAACTCACCCCGCCGTAGGCTAGTGTTAGTTGGCCCAGGAACTCCGAAACCATTGCCATGTTGGTGAACCTGCAGGGAGGCAGGACTTCATCAGGCAGCAGCAGCAACAACAGCAACACATTTCCTGAGGTGAAGGTTTGTGTTTGAGTTCCGCAGCTCGGTGGCCTTGCAGGCACGGCAGAGAGCAGCAGGTGGCGCCGGAATTGCCACTAGGGGCACAGCTCGGTGTTGCAGTCTGTTGAGTTAGCGCGTTAGCTTTTGCCGGAGGTTGCTGCACAAGGCTCTGACACTGTTGCTCCAGATTCCAGCAGTTAGCCTCGTTCCAGCCCGGCAGGCTGTAAAATCCTCCGCTGGGTGTGCTTGGTTTATTGACCAGGGCGCACCAGTGGGTGTGGCAGCCACATAAAAAAGATAAGATAAAAAACTCCATATAGCAAACTGATTGGAAGACGTCGGGAGCGTGTGTTGGTGCGTGTCTCTCCCTCTCTCTCTCTCTCCCTCTCTCTCTCTCTCTTGCTCTCTCTGTCTCTGTCTCTCCCTCCCGCCCTATCTCTCTCTCCCTCTCTGTCTCTCTCTCTTCCTCCCGCTCTCTCTCTAGCCCTCCCTATCTCTCTGTCTCTTCCTCCCTCCCTATCTCTCTCTCTGTCTCTCTCTCTTCCTCTCTCTCTCACACACACACAGGCTTGGTCCAGTGTTTATCATGACTTCAGGGCTGCAGTTTCCTCGACTTTGACCCTCGGACAGACAGGAAGCGTGTAAGGGTCGCCACGTCGCCTAGCAACAGCCGACACAAATAGTTGCGCTACACCGGGAAATAACTCACTAACACTTAAGTTATTTCCTCCGCTTTTCCTTTTTTTAACTTTTACACAACCGCCACAGCCTCAGCGTCGTACAGGGAGCGAAAGCTCTACAACTCCTCCACACCTCCTACACAACACAACTCCTCCACACCTCCTCCGCAACTCCTCCACACCTCCTCCAAAATGCCTCTACTGCTCCTTCACAGTTCCTCCACACCCCCACAAAAACAGAGTCCAAATAAAAATCTCTTTTGGCCTTTTGCTTGTTTTTCTTTTCTTTCTTTTTCCCTCCCTCCCTGTCTTCCTCCCGGGACTTCTGGAAGTGATTTGTGGTCGCCGGCTGCTCTCTGCCTACTGTAGATGTTTCTCCTGCCCAGATGTGAGGCAGCCAGCAGCTGGGCTGAAAACACAGCGAGAGGTTTCTGCGTCTTACCTTGAGGCTGCAGCAGCTCCTCCAGTCTGAGGGGGGGGCAGGACGGGCGGTGGCCTTTTAAATAGGAGCAGACGTAGCCACACTGACCCCTGTAGGCCCGGATGACTCACACCTAGCGAGTCACACTGAGCTCCTGACAGCGATGGAGCCTCAGAACCGCGCCCACTTCACGATCCGATCAAAGGTTGGAGCGATCGCAGAGGTGCGGGTGTGGTACACTCAGCCAAGGCCATCTCGGCTGGCCTGAACATTCTTAGAAAAGTACATTTTCCCATAAACATGACAGAAAATCGGCAGTGACAAAGACTCTCAAATAAAAATTTTAATATTAAAGAGGTGCGAGGCCGGCCTGGGAAATTCACTGAGGAAGGCGTGTTTGAAACACAATTGTGTTTGGTCCTAGATGCACTGTCAGTCAGTCTATTAAAATGTTTAAAGATGGATACAGGAGTGTCACTGGCTCTTTTCCATTGTTTTGGGCTGTAAAAATTTGATAATAAAGTTAATCTCCATAGTTCTTTTCATGTCGTATAATATCCACTTGGTTGCACTGCTCCCATTGTTGTAATCAACGGTAGAGTTCTCATCCAATCATATTTCAGCTTGCTTGTGTTGTCAGCTTCTATAAAACTTTGCCTGAGGTCTTCAGAAACCACAGTGCACGCTCCTGTGCACTGTAAGTGAGCGCACCACGGTCAGTTGGGACAGCCAATCAGATCTCGAATATGTGATGCCAAGACCAGCTGGCTGACCTTACGCTGAACTTCACACATACAGTACGCATCCCGTGATTGGAAGGCCTGAGAGCCTGAGTATTAAGTTAGGGCAGACTAAATATGACATCACTGATGACCTAGGCGTGAAGTGCGCGGCCCGCCGCTGGGTACGCCTTGGTTTCCGTGGCAACGGCGGAAGCTATATAAACTGTTTGGGTGGAAACCAGTTCAGGTTGCTCCACGTGGACTCGCCCAGCCAAAAGTGACTGACTCCCGCACAAGGCATGATGGGAAGCATTCCTCGTACGAATGCTGATGCTGCACCGTCCGCTACGATGGGGGAAGTGATCACGTGGCATCAGCTGCAATGCTGGCGTAGCACCACAAGAGGGCCCTCTTTTGCAGGGCAGTTGAACCCGTCATGCCCGTCACGTAATACATCCCCAGCCTCTCGAGCATTTATTGCAGCACAATTGGCCAAATCCCGACATTATGTGTCGCGGTTGGAAGGTGGAACTCCCAGCCATGTTGCTGCCATGGCTTAAAAACCATGAAAAAAACATAAGGCTATTATTGGCCTTCTGCATGTTAAAGAAATCTTGATTGGTACTGAGTCATCAATCAGGAGGATGGGGACCCACCGAATATTGACGGTTATTTTGCACACTAGGTGGCAGTGTGTGCTCAAGCCTTCCATCCACCCTGCATGCATTTTTCCACCTTATCAGGCAAAGGAACGCAGTTGACCACCTGCGTCGCTGAATGTCCCGCTGACTGACAGGAAGTGAAGCTGCAGCAGCAGTAAAACCTTCGTCAGCCTCCTGGGGCATGAAGGTCGGTGTCGGACGCAACTCGGGTCCGAAGTGTCTCCAGCCCAGCGAGCTGCAGGTGGATCCTCTGTTCTGCTGACGCCCGCTTAGTCTCGTTAGCCTCTGGTGCTAATCCTCCTTTCAGGGGCACGTTTGACAGCTCTGACCTGGAGCCGATGTGGCATCGGGTCACACACACACACACACACACAAAGTCAGCATTTGGCCGCGTTAGCAGTGGCTAAACCAGGGGTGGGTAAGCTTTTTCGACACGCGGGCCACAGTGGGTTCCAAAATTTGACAGAGGAGCCGGAGCAGGAGCAGATGGATGGAGTGTTTTGTAGAAATATGTAGAAAACACGCGCTTTAACATCTATTGAAGATGAACAAAAGCAAAGTTACAACAAAACATATGTCTTTGAAGCTCCACAGTATTTAGTTCTTTATTGAAATGACTGTTAAACTGGGAGGGTGTGGGTGTGGTTGAAATACGGCTATTTTATGACTTACTCACTATTAATATTATTTGCCCGTGCTTGGGCTAAACGCTGCTGCCGCTTGTGAGGAGGACACACCGGGCTGCCGATCATCAACACCATCAGGACTAAAGTGTTAATCCGACGTTTTGTTCATTAAAACGACCCAGAGCCAAAGAACAACTGCTGTGGCAGTGGCTGCTTAGCGACGCCCCCTGCAGGGCTCAGCTGGATCCTCGCAGTGGCATGACGGGAATGATGAACTCTATATAAAACCTTAAAAATGTTGTGAGTAGCTGCTGTTTTTCTGTTTTTGTTTTTTGTCTTTGAATGATCCATTTTTGCTTTTGGATGAATTGATTTTGTTATCAAGGTCATCACTTTTGTTTTGCGCACTAGACACAACAAGACTCCACAGCTGCATCCTGCTGCTACCGGTTCAGACTGGAGCTTTTCAAGATGGATCTCTGAATCAAGACACAATGCTCCCCTGTGGATAAACACATTAGTGGCAGTGTTGAGCCCAAAAAAGCCTCATGCGTTTTGTTAAATATCACGCTGATTGTGGGTTGGGGGGCTGGGTTGCAAATGCCAGCTCAGTTTTTGGGACTCCGGTCTGAAGGTTCCTGGTCGTCCTGCCTGCTGCCGACCTCCCGTCACATCTCTAATCTTGTTAGAGCTCCTCCGTAATCCAGCGCCGGCACCGCCCGCTGCTCCTCACTGCCTCCTGGCCACAGGGCTGCTGGATCCCAGCTGAAGGACCGTGGGAACCGGGCAGGACCTCTGATAGCTGCGTTGGACCTTCCGGACCGGGACCCTGCCGCAGAGGAGCAGGAGCACCAAGTGTTTGAACCGTGGACGCGGAACCTTTGGATTTTCGGGAGAAAGAGGGAGAGAGAGAGTTAGAGAGAGAAGAAGAGAGAAAAGTGGTGCTGGTGTTTGAACCTACTCATCTGGACTCTGCAGTTCTGGTTTGAGACTATTGGGGGTTCTGTTGGGGGCAGCAGGTCCTGAACAAGGGGAAGTGCAGGTGTGTCATTGATTCCAGATCCGTCCCACAGTTTTTCCTGTTTCCTTGGTAGCTAACCTGCTAGCGGCCCCCCCTTTGCCCTCTACCAGTTACCTCTGTTTCAACCAGTTTGCTAGCCCACTGGCTAGTTGCTTGGTTTTGGGTGACCAGTTTTGAAGATGGTTGGCCACCAGGGTGCGCACACAGTTGAATCGTTACCTTCACCGCGATCCGACACGTGATGATTCGATCGCAAATACTCAAAAGTGATTGTTTTTCACAATAGCTAAAATGCAGAACACACAGCGCACGGAAAGCTAAAGGGAACGGACCGCTAGCCAAGATTGCGGCAGATAACTCTCTGGCCACAGTCACTGAGCAGATTTTTGTTGCGGGAAAACATTTGGTGCTGACTCTCTGAATGGGAACCGAATCGAATCTTGAGGAGCCCAGATGGCTCAGCCTTAGTTGGCAGCAGCTAATAGAGTTAACAGCTAATCGTGCCGAGCTGTTAAGCGGCTTCACTGTGTTGATATTGACTGGCCAACCAGTTAATTGGCCGGTAAACGCACCATGTTCCCTGGTGAGCTGCTAAAAACGCCCAAATGACTAACTGATTCAACACCTGACTTGTTTTGCCCTAAAAGATAGCTAACAGCTGTTAGCTCAACGCTGACAAACTGGGCAGCAGGGACTGGAGCTGTTGGCTGTTGAGACACGGCGGTTTCCTGCGCTCCTGTGGTGGATTAGGGTCATGAACAGTAAGGGCTAATTAAAGCTGACACAAATCTAAAAACCATTAAGCACAGAAGGGAGCCAAACAGGTCAGTGGTGAGAACAACACAGATAGCCAGACGAACAAACAAAGGACCAGTTTAAACCGGAATTCATCTGTTCGGCAGCCTGATGGTGTTTCGAGAAGTCATTGTGCGACAAATATTTAAAAAAATATTATCCAGAACCAATAGAATGGTTCGAAATCCAATTTAATGGCTGTTCAGCATGAAATTTCAACATTTTGATAAAAAAAAAAAAAAAAAATGATTAAAAAATTAAATTTTCAGCCTCATGAGTAGAACAAAAACACAAAAGTTGTGTTTTGAAGCCGATGTTTGTGTGTCGCTGCCAGGATGTTGAGTTGGGTGGTCAAAGTCGTTCCCCAGCCACCTGAGATCCCGCCCAAGAAGGCTGACGAGCAGAAGGAGGCAAAACCAGCCCCACCTCCTGCTTCAGTAAGCCCCGCCCCCTCCCTACACCATGCCTCAGAACTGAAACCTCTGGAAATGTCTCAGTGTGTGTGAACGTCTCCCCAGCAGGAGAAAAGAGTCACATTCCAAGACGAAGTCAAACATGAAGGCAAGAGCCAATGTTCTGTTTGGTTCTGTCTGGTCCTGGCTTTGGTTCTTGTTCCTTAAAATCACACCTGCTGTTTCTTGACAGCCCCCAGAGATGACAAACCCAAGCCGGAGGCCCGGGGAGCGGAGGGGAACAGGTGAGCTCTACAGAGACGAGAATCAATGTTACAATAGTGACCAGACGTCAGGTCGCATCTGACACGCGGCTCGCTAGCATTTACCTAGTGGTTAGCTTGGCGGTTAGCTAGCGGCCACACTGTGCAGCACGCTGAGGTCAAGCTTTACTGAATGCTCTTTTCTTTTTTGACTTCCTTTGGGTCCTAATGAAAGAAAGAGTCAAAGTAAATGATTCTGAACTTCATAACCAGGAACAACAAACAACATCTGGTTTCCTGTAAATCTGATGAGCAGGAACCAAATACTAACTCAAACCAGGGACTGGCCTCCCGCTGATGCCTGGGGTGTGGTTCCTGTGAGAAGTTCAGCAAAGAGTGATGTAGCTAATGAAGGACTAGCCTAGCCTAGCCTTGCCAGCGTACATTTAGTTCAGGAGTGGGCAAACCTTTTGACTGGTGGGCCACAGTGAGTTCTAAAATTTGCCACAGGGGCTGGAACAGGAGCAGCTTAATGGAGTGTTTTGTTGACCACCAAATAGGAGAAAACCACCAATCAGGGGATATGTAGAAAACATTTGCTATATTTTCAGTTGAAAATGAACAAAAGCAAAGTTCCAACAAAATGTGTGTTTGAAGGCCCACGGTATTTGGCTCTTTCTTGAAATGGCTCTGAAAACACTGAAAAAATGAATGAAATATGAATTATGAATCACTTACAATTAATATAATTCCTTCAAGTTCAGGGGGTGCCGGATTAAAAAGCTTAACGGGGCCGCATATGGCCCCTGGGCCATAGTTTGCCAATGCCTGATCTAGCTAGCGTTTCCAGAGAAGCAGGAAGTTGTTTTTTTCGTGTAGGATGCGGCTAAACATCCTCTCTTTTGGCCTTCAGCGCTGCCTCCGCCTGTCAGCCCACTGCGCTGGCGTGGATCAGCGACGCCCTCCCTCAACCGCCCACCTCGCCACACTTGAGTGGGGCCAACAGCGCCACCAAGGTGAGGCTCTCGGCCTGAGCTGTGGTCACGTTACCAGCTGGTTCCGGTTTGAGTGACGTCTGGTTTGTGTCTCTGCCTCCCGCTTCCTGCCACTGATGGCGCTCCCAGCAGGAGAACGCCAGCAGGTAAATACAGAGAATGTGAACCGTCAACAGCCTGAGCTTTGTCCACTTGCTTTGACTCATTCTTCTTTCCTCCTCCGCCGCAACAGTAAAGCCGCGGACGAGTGAGTAGAAACGACTGGCAGCGAGGCCGTGCCAGACACTCTGCTGCTACACAGACAAATCAAGCGTCCTGTCACCAAATAGAGAGTTGCTTTTCAAACCCGTGCGAAGGTCAACGCTATGCTTAGTCTTTTGAAGGAGGCCGTGCAAAAGCCACTTCCGTAGCTGCTAAGCAAAAGCTGCTAGTATGAACCACGGCCAAGGCAGAGGTAGTGTCACTCGGCAGGCTCTCCTCGGCTGCTTTGTTTTTCAGACTGCTTGAGCAACTCACTTTTCCGAATGTTCATTTTTGAGTGAACAGTGCAAAAAAACGTTAACCACCGCGAGTTATTATTATGCCAGCCGCAGAGTTACCAGTTACTAAAAGTAACTGGTCGTCAGAGGCCGTGTGCAGCAGACGACTGGCCTCACTTCCTGTCTCCACCTGCAGAAAAGGTGTGATGGCCTGGATCTCTCACGGTCTGGAGAAGGTGGTTCCTCAGCCCGACCTGAAGGGGAAAGAGCCAGTGGGGGCCGCGGTGGAGCCACCCAGCCAGGTAAATCAGCTGATCCTGCAGCAAGCTACATCAACCTGGTGGCCCAACAAATGAAAACACAACTGGCCAACGCTGAAGTTGACTTAGCTCTGCATAAAGAAAGCAAACATGGTTTGTTGGCCGGGCCCGCGACTGTTTCTGTCACTATATTACAAAAGCACGGGTCAACAGCCACACAAATTAGTCTGCTAACTACAGTTAAGCTAAATACAGTTTGGCTGTGGGAGGCTTTGGCCATGTTAACATGTTGCTTGTCAACATGAAATTTAATTCACGATGAAAATATAAATTTGATTGGCCGTGAACAGTGGAGTTTTGGTGATGTTGTGAATCCTCCGCAATTCCTAGTGGTGATGATGTCACTGGTTTTCAGGCACCTCCAGCTGCCGCGGCCGAACCACCAGGTGAGACTCTGAGGCTGGAGATATTTCCTATACACACAGGCTAATGGCTCAATAAGTGTCTTGTCCGGTTAGTTTGCCAACTTCAGCCGACGGCGAGTCAACAAAACGATGACAAAGTGGACAACAAGCCCCTCCCACCCAGGTGCGTGTTGTGTGTGTAATGACACTAAGCTAGTGAAGATGGCCATTCTAACTGTCACATGCGCTCTCTGAAAATTCAACCATGTTTAGGCTAAATTGAGAACACTTACAAGTAGGTGTCCCTTAAATATTAGCTTGTTTTTTTTTCCTAAATTAGCGTACTTGTAGCTCGGTGTTTAGCCATACGCTAATCTGCGCAGTGTATTTCCTTGGAAACACTGGACATTACTGGTTTTATTTCTAAACTGTCTGCAACAACAGTGTGTGGTCAATACTTTTGCATGTTTCTTGTTACAACCTCTTGCTAATGCTAAGTCAGCAGTGAGCTATCTTGAGCTGCAGAAGTCCATCCGACGTGTGTGTGTGTGTGTGTGTGTGTGTGTGTGTGTGTGTGTGTGCGTGCGTGTGCGTGCGTGCGTGCGTGCGTGCGTCAGTATGGTGGACTGGATCAAACAGGGCATTGAGAAGATGGTTCCACATCCAGAGATGAACGTTCCCCTGAAGCTTGAAGTCAGCCAGAAGACCGAGGTCACTCCCTCCATCAAAGGTTCTCCCACATTATTTTTAATTACAGCTGTCGTATGTAACAGCAGTGCCACCACACTTTGTCACTACTTAGGAAGCATCATCTCACTGGCTCTTTTCTTTTGGTCAGAAGAGGCTCCAGCAGCAGAACCTCCTCCAGCTCCGAAACCAGCCTGTAGCATAGACAAGTAAGATGTTTTTTGTTTTATTATGTTGATTTTACTACGAGATACTCTGTTATTGATCAGATATAATGAATCTTTAATCGCATCCAAGGACTGAAGCAAGTTCCAGAATGTTTGACTTGAACCAAAGAACCTCAACAAACCCACTTGGGTTGAAAGATTTGTCCAAAAGTCATTTGGTGTGGAATGCAAAATGGATATTTCCTGTGTTTTAATAACATTATCCCACCACACCCTACTCCCACCCCTAACCCCCCATTTTGCAAGAGTTTAACGTGAACTTGAGTCAAGCTAACTTGCTTGCTGCTAGCTGTGAGCTAACGGCAACACGTTCCTCCTCTGCTTCCTCTTTTTCAGGCCATCCACGGAAGCCGAGCAGCAGCCCAAGTACATAAAAAACACTTTCAGCCCACAACTTGAATGTTATGCTTCATGCACTTGCAAAAAAATCTCACATCAACCTGAATACAAGCCCATCATAACCTAATATACACATGCAGTAGTAGTAACTGACCCCGGTGGCGCTAGCGACAAACTGCAGAGAGCAGGCTGGCAGGATGTGACATCATCATCATCAGGGTGTGTTTTGATTGGCTGCTGTTGCGTCAACAGCGTGCTCAGCTGGATCGTCGATGGAATCGGCCGCATGTTGCCTCATCCTGTGGTGACGCAGGTGAGTGGCGGCTTTGCTGCTTTTCACCAGCAGTTGTGGCGGCGGACGGGTGAGTCGCCACTGACTGTGTCTTTCCGACCTTTGTTTCCCTCATGCAGGACGTCCACAGCGACCAGGTGCAGAGAAGTAAGTGCAACACCTCCACATTAGGTGCTCCTCTCCAGGCCAGTTTAGAGACAGAGACTGGAATGGAACTTGTCCTCTGTGTGTCCACTGCCAAGCAACTGGTTCCAAAAACAAAGCTTCTTCCTTTTGGTCACTACAAAACTTAGAACTGACCAACTAAATAATCAAAACTGTTTCTGTCCAAATCCAAATATGTTGCAGTCTATAAAAAGGATAGACGGTTAAATTAGGTTGGGATGCAAATGCTTACATCAGTGGAAGAAATGTCATGTTGTTCAACTGGCATATTGCCAAGCTAGGTGGCTAATAGTGGCCTTGCTAGCAAGAGTGTCACAGGAAAAAGTATCTCACATCAGAGACACATTTACCCCAGTCATGCCAATGTTGGAAACGCTGTTAAGTGCTATTAGGAATCTGAGCTCGATGAAGAACGCTAGCTGAACAGCAATTAGCCAGTCACGTGCTAGCGTTAGCTAGGGTGGCCCCTTTTTGCCCGCCAACAAAAGGTGAGCTATCAGGTGGTGCAGTGTGCCTTGTAAAACATTACAGGGCTAGCAGTAAGATTACTGTAAATGTTGGTATAAAGCGCTCTGTCATTTATTGATTCAATGGTGGTTTGGCGGGACGTGCCCATTAGTCCAACCTCCCATTAGTCCAAAAAATTACCCAATAGTCCAACCTCCCATTTGCGGTTAGGGTTGCGGTTAGGGTTAGGGTTAGGGTTAGGGGAGGTCGGACCAATGGGCAATTTGTCGGAGTAATGGGAGGTCGGACCAATGCCATGCTCCCGGTTTGGCAACCCTGGCGATAGCTAGCTAACATTAGCTGTGTTGGAACATAGTAGCTTTGTGAAAACCAGCAACAGTCAGAAGGAGTCGCTGCTGTTGGTCGTCGTAGCCGTGACGTAGATCGGCTGTGACAAAATTCCAAGAGCTCATTGGCAAAATTGACAATTCCGTCTGGCAGGTTGTTGGGTTGTTGGGTCTTGGCAGCGGTCGTCGGCACCGACACGCTAACGGGCTGTTCTGGTCCTTCTGTTGCAGGGGGAGGGGCGGCCGGAGCCCCTTAGAACAGAAGGAGAAGGACGAGCTCGTCCGAGGCGCCGACGCCGACAGCAGCTGCCAAAATGCCCACTCAACCGAGTCGGCGGTTCGCGCCCGCTGCGTTAGCTAAATTGCCAGAGTGTTTCCAGCTGCTTCAGTCCGGCTGTTAGCCACCGTTGTGGACTCCAAGAGTCACTTCAGCTTTTTCGCAGCTGCTTTTGATGCAGAGCATTTTTTCCTGTTGAGACACAATAGAAATAAAACAAAACAAAAGGAAATAAAATAAAGGCATGAAACAAAGTTTTACTTTTGTTGTGGTGGGGTTCAGTGTGGGACAGGTGCACGCTTCTGTCACGTCCGTCTTGGCAAGTCTGAATCGTTTTCAGCCGGCCGGCGTGTTGATGTGACCCATCAGTATCCTCGGGGAAAAGGGGAGGGCGGGGCCAGTCAGGGGGCTGCGGCTGTGACAGCATCAGTGTCGGCAGAAGTGTTGGGGTCACGGTGGGCTGGGGCGGGGGAGATCGAAGCCAGAGTAAAACGATTTGGACCGGAGAATTCCAGGGTGGATGTGGGCAAGAGTCCCGGCTGCACCGAGAGGCTCTGCAAACTCTAAAACTCAGCAGGAAGTCCAAAATCTGATTGGTCCACTTTTACAAAGTGCCTCCGTACAGGCTCCATTCCCCACTGGTCAGGTTGTACAGATCCTGATAATTCACTTTCAGGGTTAAAATCACTGTGCAAAATACCTGTCAATATTCGAGGTCTGTCTCAATACTACACTAAATTTTTAACTTAACTGTAAATTTTTAAACACACAGGAGGCCACAGTAACCTGACAATATTTTATGGATGCACGCCATAAAGTCAGTGTCTGTGGCCTGCATAACAACACAGACACATACACACAAGTATCGTTTGTGTTACAGGACTCGCCGACTCTGCTTGGCAAAAAAAATAATAATAATAATAATGTTTTTAAAATACTAAATATTGGACAGGAAGATCTTAAAGGCATTTCAGTGACCATTCGTGACAATCATGTATATGAGACCCCCTTGAAATTTTGCTTTGAGGCTTTCAGGGGGTCTAATGGCTTAATCGGAGGGGGGTCCGACCTCCCCGGACCCTCTTTTATTTCACACACTGGTTAAAATTCTAAAAAAAAACAAAAAAAGAATGGCTATTGAAGAGAAAACACTTTCTCCTGCCCTGCGGTGTCTAGTCAGCATCGGGCAGCAGGAGTCAGCCCTGGTGCTGGAGGACCTGGAACAGGAGCAGCAGGAGGAGCCGCAGCAGGAGAAGAAGCAGCAGGAGGTGAGGCCAAGCCTGGATTCCGATTGGTCCGGAAGTTTGTCAACTGAGACTTTGGAGAAACAATCCAAACGATGTGTGTTTGGCTGCAGGTGGACCAGGAGCCTCCAGCCGACGTGGCCGCGGTGGAACACAGGTTTATTGTCTATTCGTTGTTTGTTTAGTAAGGGTCTCCATTAGTTTTCACAGTGTGAAGACTATTCTTCCTACTATTCAATAATTACAAATCAAAATTGGTGAAGATATTCCTCCAAAATTCCTAAAATAATAACTTAAAGGTAGCAGCGGTAGTCACATTCCCCCAGCCTGTTACCTGACTTTTGGCCCCACCCACTAGGATGCAGCGAGATCGGGTGGAGGCGGCCCGTGCGGCCGAGGAGATGGCCAGGAGGGCGGCGGCGGAGGCCGTCCGCCAGCTGGAGGAGGAGCACTCAGCCCGGATCCTCCTGCACTCGCCACCGCCGGCGCCGGAACCCAACGAGCCGTAAGTGGACCCGGACTGACGGCGAGACAATGTTGGGGCGTTTCCCTTGGCTGGCCCTAACCACGCCCCCTTTTCTTTGTCGCCGCCCACAGGCTGCCCAACATCCTGGAGGAGGATGCCGAGGACGAGCCCGAGTGAGTCCTGCCGTGGCGCTAACGTCGGCTGGCCGCCTACTGTATGAATATATGCTCATCCTGGTTGTGAAGTGTCTGACGGAGACTTCCTGCTTCCTGCCGCTCACTGTTCAGGCTGCAGACGCTACGGGAGGACAGCGTGGACGGCCCCGAGGAGACCATCGTGGACGGCCCCGAGGAGACCATCGTGGACGGCCCCGAGGAGACCAGAGCGACGGAGAGACCAGAGGACGAGGCCCCGTCCGACGGGTGAGCTCCGAAAACATGACACAAGAGCAAAAACAGGTGCGCGCTGGTAGAATCGGCCCCTTCAACTTCCCTTCTGTTCTTCCCCAGCAGGGAGACGACGGAGGCGGAGCCACCGTCAGAGAGGCGGGACCTGGAGAGTCCCGGGACGCCAGCTGGGGAGGACCCGGGGGCTTCCAGCAAACCTCAGGTCAGACACAGCCGCTGCACTCTGATTGGCTGCTCCGACAACAGTGATGACACTCACGCGTTGTTTCCTGTGTGTCTCCGCCTCGTACAGGACGCAGCAGCAGGACAGGACGGAGGTGGAGGTGAGAACCGTCTCAGTTGAAAAGCCGTCACATTTTTAAAACCTCACGTCGTTTTCTCAGTAGCAGCTTGTAGTCTCAGCGTAGCCGTCTGATGGCCGTCGGGGGGCTTTACAGCTGCAGGCAGAGCGGCGCCACTGTCGGGTCTCTTTCTTTTTATCAAAGAAATGTTGACTTAGAGATTCTCACTGCAAACATCAGGCGCATGTCAAAGGTCTGGTGTGTGAAATTTGGTCTGATTTATGATTTTTATGATATTAGTAATGCCTTAATATTAGTAATACCTTAATATACAGCCCATAAATACTTAAATTAAAGTGTATAATCACATTACAAAAAAATGGAATTGGTTTTCCTGGCCTTGAAACGGTTCTTATATGAATAATAATATGCATAGTTCAAGGGTCATGGGCGCCCAGTTAGCCACCATCTTGCACAGACATATTTTAAAGGAAGCCTGGTGTGGACACTTCAGCTTCCTGACAGCGCGTTTCATAATTAGGGTGAACGCCTGGCAAGCTCAGGAGGGGGATGGTGAGCGTAAGATCCCTGCAATCTAAAAACGAACCACTTCATGTCGCTGTTTCTTCTCAAAATCTACAAATATTACACACTTCACCTTTAATGCAAGAAAGTCATTTTGTGCCTCTGCCTCGCTTTAGTCTCACATTTCTCTGTTTTGTTTTGGGTTTTTTTCCTTCTTGCCAGTTGCCGACATTCGCTCGCCGCTAATAAAAAGCTTCCTGCAGCGATTCCCTGCTGCCGCTCAGGGTCTCGACGGCTGTAGGAAGCTGATGCTCCGCCCCTTCCTCCCCGCATCACCGGCCCTGGACCGGCTGCGACGGCTCCCCCTGCTGGCCCGCCGCTGCTACGATGGCGTCGTCAGGCGCATTAACTTAGCAACCTCGCCAGCTTTTTGACCCGCTCACACGCAGCTAAAAAAAAAAGCCAAAGACCAACGTTCCTAAAGTGCCCAAACACTCCCATCACACACTGCTGCTGGGTGACCAGTTGACAGCAAGCAGACACTGGAGTTCGGAGTCATGTGCCACAGATGGCGCAACCAATGTGATATAGTCAATATGTCAAGAAGACTTTGAGGGATTTAAGCAAGATTCATTTCACGAGCTCCAGCCGGAACTCAGATATCTGATGTTCCAGTGAAAACACTGCAGTCCAACGTTCTTGATCAATGTGCAGAAACTGGAGCTCCACAGCTTCCATATTTCCCATGCAGCTTGTTGCTATCTTATCTTAGCATAGCTTAGCTTGGCTTAGCTTAGCTTGGCTCTAACGCTTTGTTTAGACTCAGATCAGATCATGAGACATTTATAGCATAGTGAGACGACCTGAGAAAACATTAAACTGTCAGAACCCATACACATTTGCAGCGAAGCATTGACTTTCATTATTTATTTATTATTATTTTTATTATTATTGATATTTCTGCCATTTCTAATTTGTAGTCTTTAGTTTATGTTTTATTAAAAATGTTGTTAGAGGTCAGTCACATTTACTCCTAGAAGCTCTGACGGGAAGCTAGTTAGCGTCCTTTCTCGTGGCCTGTTATCCTTTGAGGCTAACGTTAGCTTCACTCTGGATGGCCAACTCAACCGTCCCCTGCTGTAAAGGCGCTGCTGTGCTGGAGCCGGGCGCTGATCTTCTGAACCTTCCCCAAATCATCACCACTCCTGAACCGCCCAGGCCAAAGGCGGCACCCGACCTGCCCATCAGGTGACCTGTTGCTTGATGACAGCCACAATCCGAGCCGGCACATTGGAAGCGTTGACTGAGTTGTTTTCTGGTCTTCTGACTGTTCCAGTCTTTCGGCCAGCGAGTTCCTCGACGAGGGGGAGGAGCCACTGAGAGCCAATCAGGGAGACCTACTGAGGGCGGAAGATGAGTAAGAATCAAACGCACGCAGTGCCGGTCGGCCTGGCAGCCGCCTCGCTGGCCTGTGTCCCTCATGTCCTCCTCTGCCCTGCAGGAGGCGCCCTTTGTCAGCAGCCAGCGTTGGCAGCGTGGTGATCCAGGACCGGCTCTACCAGCTGGTGGGCCTCTTCAAGGGCCGGACGGAGCGGCAGAGGGAGCGGCTGGTGGACCCGGACGAGTCTGAGGAGGAGGAGGAGGGTCAGTCAGCCGGTGACAAAGATTCTCAGCACACATTCCACTGAGCACCAACAGCAGTCTGATGGTGACTCCTAGAGGTGGAGTCAGATGCTTCTGTAAAAAAAAAAAAGTATTGATGCCACTCTTTTACTCAAATGAAAGTACAGGTTCTGAAATGTCCTGAAGTAAAAAATAAACATGACTTTTTTTTTGCCATGAATGAAACAATACATTTGTTGATATTTTGCATAAATGAAAAAGTTGTGACAGAAAAATCTGGACTAAAATGACCAGAGGTCAGAGGTCTTGCATGAGCATCTTGGTCATTTTTAACAGCTTTGCTGCTCTTGATACAACAGTTTTTCTTTTTCAACTGCAGCACAACCAAATTCTTATCAGCAACAGTTCTGACCAGTGAGTCATACTGGATTATTTCCAATGTAACCAATGTTATTTTCTACATTCAGTACAAAAATGAATGAACAGTGACCTCAAAGCCAAGGAACTCTAATATTAGTTCGAATAGCTCCACTTCAAGCAACAACAACTATAATGTTGAGTGAATTACTTTGAACAGAATTTGTATATTTCAAAAACAAAAGTAATGAGCGTGTTTTCCCAATTTAGGAAGTGGAAAGTAGAGATATTTCCGTAACAATGTAGGGAGTCAAAGTAAAAAGTTGTTGCAGTAAGAAATACTCAAGTAAAGTATAGATACCTGACAAATGTACTAAGTACAGTAACAAAGTTTTTTGTACTTTTCTACTTCCCACCTTTCCAGCGTCCAGCAAAGCTCCACCTCCTCCACCACCTCCTCCCCCGGATGGGGAGAAGAAGCTTGATGCTCCAGCGGCAGCAGAAGAAGAGGAGAAAGAGGAAGAGCTGAAGGACTTCGAGCTGCCCTTCAGCATCCTGGGACATCCGGTGAAAATCCCCAGAGTTAAGCTTCCTGCTCTGCCCGCCTGGCTGCAGGTCATCCTGAAGTACCGCTTCCCCTCCAGCATCGACCCGTTCACCGGTCAGACCCGCACACTTGCACGCGCTCATGACATCACACTGATCTTAGATCTCAGATGGCTGCCATCTCTGCTCCAACTTCAAACTGTTTTATATTCTGACTTTTTTTCAAATCACGTCATCCAACGAAGTAACAGAAACCGAAACTGATGCCGACAAACCTTTAAAAAGACAAATAAAAAGCAGACGATGATCGGTTTGCTCGTTAGCTTCAGTCGTGGCTATTTATCCGCCCCTCCAGATCTGGTCTACGTCCTCTGGCTCTTCCTGGTGGTGGCGGCCTGGAACTGGAATGTGTGGCTGATCCCAGTCCGCTGGGCGTTCCCCTACCAGACCGCGGAGAACATCCACCTGTGGCTGCTGGCCGACTACACCTGCGACCTGATCTACATCCTCGACATCCTGGTCTTCCAGCCCCGGCTGCAGTTCGTCCGTGGCGGCGACATCGTGGTGAGTGAGCCGCTAGCGGAGCTGCACTCCGCTCCAGTTTCAGCTCAGGTCTGACAGAAACAAACTTTCCTCTCTTGACTTCCAGTGTGACCCGAAGGCGATGAGAGAAAACTACATGACCACGGAGAGATTCAAGGTGAGGCGGGAACTAGAGTGTTCCGCCCCTCCACACCACAGGGTGGCGCCTCTTCAATATGGCCGCTATATATCCCGCTAGCCTGTTGATGTCGTGTCGTGTGTTGATTGGTGTGTCGACAGACGGACGTCATCAGTTTGTTTCCAATGGAGGTGTTCTACTACTTCACCGGTGTCAACTCTCTGCTGCGCTTCCCTCGGCTGCTGAAGGTGGGAATGGCTCATCCATCTGTCTGTCTCTCCATCCGTCTGTTTCCGGGGGATTCAGGTGCCAGTATAGATCACAGACTAGATGACGATTGAATTTTTTCACCAAATTGGCGAGAAAACGAAGGATTTTAAAAGAAATGGAAAGAACTTCTTGCTAAGATGGGTGTGGGGTGGGGTGGGGTGGGGTCGTCCCAAGAAAAAAGTCCTGACCCGCTGGCTTTGCTCTCCTTCCTCTCAGTACCAGGTTTTCTTCGAGTTCAATGACCGGATGGAAGCCGTGATGAAGAAGGCTTACGTCTACAGGTCAGCACGCCATCATTGCACAAGAGAGGCGACGGCACACAGTGGGGGCGCTGTAGTCTGAACGTTGTTGTGGTTGTTGTTGTTGCGTCAGGGTGATCCGGACCTCCACCTACCTGCTGTACTCTCTGCACATCAACGCCTGCCTCTTCTACTGGGGCTCCGACTATGAGGGACTGGGCTCCACCAAGTGGGTCTACAATGGCAAAGGCAACGCGTAAGAACCGCCAGAACCTCCCGTGGTGTGGACCAGGTGTTGGTGAGAAGGCAGGCTCGTCCAATCAGAGACGGCCCTTGGAGACCTTCCCCACTGAGGGTTGTGACGTTTTGAGGTGATGAGATGTGACCAGGTTAGAGGTCAGTTATGAGTGCATGCTACGTGGCTACGTCGCTGCAGCTTAGCTTGTTGCTAGCAGAACAAGTCCCGCTAGGAGGCCCAGAGTTTTTCTCCAGTCCTGGAGGTAAAAGCCTCAATTCTTCATTTCCTTCCTTTTGCCCCCAATTCACACCAAAAGTGCCTCCGCCTGTCTGTACCCTCTCACACCAAATGCGTTTCGGAGCATGACGTCTAGCACGGCGGCTCGATCGGTTCACGCGAGGATTGCAAGATCGCGTGACAACGCAGTTAGTTTCACGTGTATTCAAAGAAAACGCAATGATACAAAATGCAGGTATAGATAATACTTATCTTGGTTTGATGAAGCTAGATGAATTACTAGAATAGCTCGATTACTAGAGTGACCAGCAGTGCAACCGGTACTTACTAGCCATAGGCCCCCTGCTGGCCATCACACCAGTGTTGACAGACTGTTGACTTGTGCCTCTGCAGCTACATCCGCTGCTACTACTTTGCGGTGAAGACGCTAATCACCATTGGCGGCCTGCCGGATCCCACCACCGTCTTTGAGATCTGCTTCCAGCTCATCAATTACTTTGTTGGCGTCTTTGCGTTCTCCATCATGATTGGTCAGGTGGGAGAACTTTACCGCCTTGCCGCTTCGACTGTGGTTAGAATGTTCTGATTGAAAGTGCAGTGTGAGCAGCCCCACCACTCCCCTCCCTTCCCCGTCAGATGCGAGACGTGGTTGGGGCTGCGACGGCCGGGGAGAACTACTACCGGGCCTGCATGGACAGCAGCGTCAAGTACATGAACTCCTACAACATCCCGCGAGAGGTCCAGAACCGCATCAAGACCTGGTATGACTACACCTGGAAGAGCCAGGGCATGCTGGGTAAGCAGCCGCAGTTCTATTTTTTTGTGTCTTTTTTTTTGTCTTGAGAAAAATGACCAATAGCTACAACAAAAGCAGAAAAGGGGTTTACATATTCAACCTAGATAGAGGATTTTAAGCCTTCATAATTAAGTCTATATTTATCAGTCCAATATATTTTCAGGTCGTTCTTGAATTGGAGGTCTTGTTGTTGGGGGTTTTTTTTTCGATCACTAACATTTGTGAACATGAAATTTTCCATATTAGATATAAAACATATATCAAAATATATATGATTTCTTTCCATAATTCTTCTCTCAGTATAGAAAAATACATGTATTTTGCAGTTTTGACTTAATTCCACATAAGGATTCAAAAACATAGAGAATACACATAATTCAGACAAATCAGATCTATACTTAAGAAAGTGCTTTGTTGGGTAAATTAAATGTATAATTTTGCAGCCGCAGTTTTTAGCAACCTTTGCACATGTGGCGGTGACTTTACAGCACTTCCTGTTTGCAGATGAGCAGGAGCTGCTAATGCAACTCCCTGCCAAGATGAGGCTGGACATCGCCGTGGACGTCAACTACGCCATCGTCAGCAAAGTGGCGCTATTTCAGGTTGGTCACATGACTCGACAATCGGAGCTTATTTCTTTTTCTTTCTTTCTTTTTTTCTTTAATTGCCTCGGGGATATCTGGCGCCCTCTGGTGGATGAGGCTGCGCTGTGCATGTAATGTTGTTTGTAAGGGGACAAAAACCAAAGATGCGAATGACAGTTGAGTCTACGAGTGGTCAAGAGACACAACATTCATTCATTGAGGTGCTGAAAGAGAGCCGATCAGATGAGAAAATAAAAAAAATAGTCATTATGAAACGATTCATTCTGGAGTTCTACTGCTAATGTCATGATGAAAGGTCAATATGAGGATATAAGGCCATTGGTAAAATATGTTCTCAAAATCCAATGAAACAATCAAAACAAGCTCTACTGCTTTAACACTTTATATTCTATACAATACCATCAAATGATAAGCATACATGACAGTACATGGGGAAGAAGGCTGAGGTAGAAGCAGGTGTTGAAAATGAACGAAAGACTGAATGAATGAATGAATGAATGAATAATAATTTTATTTATTTATTTATTTATTTATTTTATTTATAAAGCGCTCTTACAGGTGCTCAGAGTCACTTATGAATGAATGAATGAATGAATGAAGGAAGGAATGAATATACGAATGAATGAATGAATTGACATCTAAGCCATTAAAACAACAGTCTGCCTGTCTGTGTTCCAGGGCTGCGACCGTCAGATGGTTTTCGACTTGCTGACGAGACTCAAATCTGTCGTCTACCTGCCTGGAGACTTTGTCTGCAAGAAGGTGGAGGACACACACACACACACAGACATGCACACACACACCTTGACTCCTGCAGCCTGTGTTCATCACTCTTTGTGTGTGTGTGCAGGGTGAGATCGGCAGGGAGATGTACATCATCAAGCAGGGCGAGGTTCAGGTGGTGGGCGGTCCTGACCTGCAGACGGTCTTTGTCACCATCAGAGCTGGATCAGTGTTCGGGGAGATCAGGTCAGCTGATCAGCTGTTGACATGCGGCGGTGAACAGACCCACTTGAAAGAAACACTTCAGTAGCCCTTTCATTGTGATTCAAATGCTTCAGATGTGATGATTGGTCCCGTAAGAAACAGTAGGTGACGGGTGCTCCGCCGCTCTCGTCTGTCATTGGTCAGTTTGCTGGCGGGGGGCGGAGGGAACCGGCGCACCGCCAACGTGAAGGCGCACGGCTTCGCCAACCTCTTCATCCTGGACAAGAAGGACCTGGCGGAGATCCTGGTGCACTACCCCGAGTCCCAGAAGCTCCTCCGGAAGAAGGCCAAGTAAGAGCAGCGCGGTGCCGCTGCCTGGCTCCAGGGCGCCTGGCGGAGTGGAGAAATCCATTCACAACATCAGGGAAATATTTGATTGTGATTTTGTATCTGCAGGGTAAACTTAAAAAAAAAAAAAAAATCGAGAAAACAGGACATTTTGTGTGGCAACAAGCGGGTGAGCTTGTTTGCCGCGGCTAGCCACAAACTCATGTGCTGTGTCCAAAATCACCCACTCGTTCCCTGCTCGCTGCTCCCTATATGGGGAGTTATATGTAGCCAACTATATAGACGATCATTAGCCAAATTAAAAAAAGAAACTACTCTTGGCTTACTCGCGGTCACATTAATAAAATGTCCAGTCAGCAAGCAGGTAATGAATATATTAATAATTTAATATATAAATCAGTTTGCACATATACATGCATTTTGGTGACCAGTACACATTCTATTAAGCATCCTCTAACGTAAAAAAAAAAATGCGTGGCTTTTATCTTGTCCACCTATGGGTCAGCACCACTACAAAAACGCATAACAGTCCCTATATAGTCACTATATTGTCAGTCGGGGGCGATTTCGGACTCCATGTTGTTTTACTTCCAAGCCACAATTTGATGAGGTCGTCAATCGTCCACCACAAAAGGTTTCAGGACTTCACAAGCATTTATTCCAATGCTGACATTATGCTATCTGGTATTCATAGTAGTTGGAGTAACCGATAACAACACTTACAGATATTACAGAATCAGTTTAATGTTGGCCTGATAATGTCGACCGACTGATATCACTCCTAAAACTCCTGAAAATTTGCATTCTTGCACCCGAAGCTGAACCCAGCGAGTGGCGACTGATTTGTGGCCTGGGTCACCTGCCGACTGGGTGGAGATTAACATGTTGCACTGGTGGCCTCCTTCCGCCTGCGCCTCCGTCTGTCCCGTCCTGGATGGGATTAGACGGCAACTGTAATCTGCCGGCTCAGGTCACGCCGCAGACAGCGGAGGCGGAGCTCCATGGGTTGGGAGCTGCGCCTCTGTTGTCTGGGCCAGTCAGACCATGGTGGTGCTGCGGGGTGGATGGACGTGCTGCAGCTTCTGGTATGGTAGCAGGTGCCACCAAAACAGCACTGAGTAGCTGCGGTGGCACGTCGCTCTGACCAACGTCTCTGTGCGTCTGCAGGACGATGCTGACCAAGGACGCAAAGCCGGAGGTGGAGGACGGTGGGAAGGCGGCCAAGGAGGTGATCCCGCCCAGACCTGACACGCCTAAGATGTTCAAGGCCGCCCTGAAGGTGACGGAGCAGGTGGGAATCGAAGGAACCTTCGCCAAGCTGAGGGGAACCTACAGACCGGCCGACGGCTCAGAGGTGAGCAGCAACCTTGAAAGAATGTTATTTGTTAACGAGACTACGTCCCCAGGTGGGCAAACTTTAGTTGCCAGAGCAGGAGCAGATGTATGGAATGTTTTGGTGACCCACCCAGTGGTGCAGTCTAGTTTATTCTAGTGGTTATACTCTGATCCCCCCTGTCTCGTACACATCTGTAGCTACAACACAAAATCATGAAAGCGGCACCAAAGCAATGGCTGACTCTCAAACATATTAGAACATAAAACATCCTTTTAATCACATTTTTAAACTGGAAAGTGAACATTGGGTAAAAAAAAAAAAAACCCACACCGATATATATCATTGTGCAATTCTTTAGTGGTTGTACGGTAATTCAGAACCTTTTCAAGTGGTTATACTGTGTATACCTGCATATCACATAGACTATAGCACTGGAGCCACCTCATAGGAGGAAATATGGGATATGTCGAAAGCGTGCTTTAATGTCAATTGAAAATGAACAAGCTAACTTACATCAACTGTATGTGTCTTTGAAGCCCCACGGTAGTTAGCTCTTTATTGAAATGACTCTTAAAACACTGAAACAATGGATGGAATACAGCTATTATATGACTTACTATTAATATCATTTCTTCAAGCTTAGCGGGCCGGATTAAAAAGTTCAACAGTCCGTATATGGTCAAACTCTGGCCTGTGGGCCAAATTTGACCTGCAGTTTAATTACATTTGGCCCACGAGGCAATATTAAATGGTGATTGATGGTTGGCTAACCATTGACTGCCATCTCGCCATCACTCCCAGGCCCCGGTGACTCCGCCCTCGCCAACACATCGCCGCTCTCCAGTCCCTCCCACCACCGCGCCTCACCACGATGCCGACGACGCCGTGTCCCAGGCGGCCGACAGCTCGGTGGTCATCAGGATGACGTCCCGGCAGGCGGGGGAGGAGGTGCTCTCGGTGGAGGTGGTTCCCGGGCCGAGCCAGGAGCCAAAGAGAGGGGAGGAGTGACGTCCGGTGCTTCGTCCTCTATGCTAAATATGCACACTGTTTGGTTTTTTTTCCTCCAGCTGTGCTATTTGTTTTGTTTGTTTGCTTTTTTTTTGCACAGAAGAAGAAGACGTGTGGCGCCTCACAGCTGCAGTACCGTCTCTGACCACACGCACCAGCGGAAGTTTTCCTGTTTACATTCACTGCACTTTCTCTCGTGTGTTTATTGATTCTGTTCCTAGCAAGTTGTGAAATTCACTTTGATGAAATTGCCACCCCCTGATAATGTGATGTTTTAAAATTTCGCTTTCCAGGGACCCCCCCCCCCTTGACCCCGCCCCTTCATCCCCTACAAACACACATAGACACAAAAAAAATCACTGTTAAAACACACTTAGGTCAACTAGATTGTTAGACTGATTTAATAAACTGCAGCTACTCAATGTCAGTGTCATCTTAGCTGTTCTACTATACTAGTAATACTTTTAAAATGAACTTTATTTTTTTCTCTTGTATACATACATTCACATGGACAACTTTGTCATTTTAAAATACTCAAAAAAAAGAGTCTTTTGGATGAATATTTAACATTAGCAGGTGAATTGTGCACAATTTAGTCTCAACTGAACAGGGACAGGGTTGAAATAAGAAACCCAAACAAGTTGAGTTAAAGGTGAAATTGTGTACGAGCTTTCCTTCTTTCTGCCTCTAGCAGTTGTTACAGAACATTTTTTTTTTTTTTAGATACACATGTAAACAACTCATCAGTGCTTTTTTTCTGAAATTAAATGTCCAATTACCTGAAACATGGACTGAACCAATTGCTTTTCTCATTTGTTTTGTCTATATTGGCGATCTGGCATTTAATATTGTCGACTGGTTATCATCAAATATCATCTATCCATCCATCTTCAATACTGCTGGAGCCAATCCCAGCTGTCCTTGGACGAAGGCAGGGCGACACCCTGGACAAGTTCATCACCAAATATTCATGTTCTTAAATCCATGTTCAAACATTGCACTGGCACTACTGGTTAGGTTTCTCTCTCTTTCTCGCTCCCTCTATGTGTTTGAGTGTGTGCAGGCGACATGTAGTGTTCTTCTTCTGTGGTGGCTGCATCGAGTCCATCGCCTCCCATCAACGCAGTGGTGAACAGAAAAAGGATGAACTCTCACTTTTAGGTGAACTGTCCCTTTTCAGTACGTCGCCATAGGTGCGCACATAGCTATTCGTTTTCCTCCAGCTAAAAGGAAAAAAAATACTCCAGCTGCGTCTTCAGTATTCAGTGGCAGCTCGGCCGCCTTCATGTTGAAAAACCAGGAAGAGGTTCAGGAAGCGGGGGAAACTCTCATTGTGTCGGTTTGAGCTCTGGAGGGAAGGCGGAACACAAACAAAAAACGGCGGGAAAACAAAAGGAATTCTTTTTGGAAAGCTACTTCCAATCGCAGGAAGTCAAATCACCACAAGACACGGGACACAGGAAAACGTGAATATTTTTTCCACGAAAAGTGCTCTGAGAGAAATGCTGTCAGTTGTAATTTGTCCTAAATTGGATAATGCGTGTCACCTGGAAGAGCTGATTCACTGAAAATAAAGCATTGAGCTCACAAATTATCTGCTGAGCAAAAAGTCGTGGCACCTATGCACTGATGGCCAGTTGTAAATCATATCACACTTAATTCTGTAATTTTTATTTTGATTAAATCATATCTATATTTATATAAATGTTATATCATTACTAGAGCTGGCTCGCAGGTATTGTACAGGTAGTGGTACATTGCAGAATGCTGTGCTGGTATTCTGGCATGTCAATCAGCACAGGACGTTCATTGAAGGATATTCTTACTTAATTGGTTTATTGTTGTTATTTAATTTTTAATGTAATTATAGCCTGTGTAAAAGGGTTACTGTTGAAATTCAAATCAGAAAGCTTCTAATTAAAAAGAGGCATACAATTTTTTATTTATATTCAGTTTTTTTATTATTACATTTTAATATGATTTTACATATGATTGTGCACTAGGAAGCTATTTATTTTATAGTGTTAAGTTTTGCTTTGTTCCATGTTCGGGGTTGAAGCAAAACTTGTTTGGGTCCATATTAAAAGGTTCACTGTGTGCTCGACTCTCCAGCCTCCGTGGCTGCCCCGGGGGAACAGAGCGGAACAGAAGAGTGACAGAGGCTGAGCATGTGTGTTTGATGCTGTGCTGATCTTGACTGGAGGTCACGGCGCTCCAGCTTGACCGGAAACACATATGCGTCACATGCGCATTAGCCGAAACCGCCACAGTTAAACGTCTTCTGCTGACTTTTTGACAGAAGATAACTATAGCAAACTATGGCCCGTGGGCCATATGCGGTCCATTAAGCTTTTTACTCCGGCCGGCCAAACTTGAGGAAATCGTTTTAATAGTAAATAAGTAACATAATAGCTGTATTTCATCTTTTTTCCCCCCAGTGTTTTAAGAACCATTTCTATATCTTTTTTCTGCTCCTCTGCTCCTGCTCCAGCGCCTCTGTCGAATCAAAAAGTCAAAAAGTTTGCCCACCCCGGTCCAGGTTCACCATCTGCTGCTTGCTTCCAGGAACATGCATGCATGTTTGAATGTAAAAAAATAAAAAATAAAAATAAAAATAAAAATAAAGAAAAAAGAAAAGAAAAGAAAGAAAGAAAAGAAAAGAAAAGAAAAGAAAAGAAAAGAAAAGAAAAGAAAAGAAAAGAAAAGAAAAGTCAGTATTAATGACGGGCAAATTTCCTTGTATGTTTTTTGTTTGTTTGTTTGTTTGTTTTGTTTTTTTTAAATGTTTCATTCATTCATTTATTTTACTCGTTTATTTTGACGCGGCGAAACAACGCGGCTCGCCCTCAAACCGCCCATGCGCGCTCAAAAACCTATTGACTCGCCATCCGTCCGACAGACTGTGAAGGCACCACAAAAACCAGTCAACCAAGTGGGGAGAAGCGGCGGGAGCGCAGCGGCGTGAGTCGGCGACGACACTTGGATTCCTTCGCCGCCGGAAGCACCTCAAGCACTGGCCGCGGCGGGCCACTTCCTCCCGGGGGCCGTCAGAGCCACGACAGCCGACAACTTTAGCCCCGGGAACAGAGTGGAGCCAAGGGGAAGGAGCGGCGAAGGAGTCGGGAAAGGAGCCGCCGCTCGGCACCAGCGGTAAGAGACAAACTTCTTGAGGCGGGGGGAAAGAAAGTTTGACGGCGGCAGACGGGGGACGCCGTCCCGGCGGCTGTCACATTAGCCCCCCGGCCGCTAGCACCCTCCGGCTCCGGGGGCTGTTTTTGACCGGGACGGTGCGACATTAAAAAAAAAAAAAGAACCAAAACAAAACAAAAAAAAAAGTGTCAGCGGGTTCGCTGCATATCTGCCCGCCGCGCATTGACGCCGGCCGAGTTCGACCCTTTTCATGCGGCCCTTCCAGCAGTTTCCAGCGATTCAATGCGCTTTTCAGCGTCCAACAAAAGAGACGCGGACCTCACCTGGACCTCACGCACGCACGCGCACGTCACTCCTGTGGTTGTGGAGTGACCGCTTTGGAAAATTCAGATAGATTTTTTTTTTTTTTCCTCTTCTTCTTTTCTTCTCTATGCTGCACGATGACGGTTTCCTCAAACTACTGCAGTGGCATTAAAATCAGCAACTCCGTGAATGTTTTTACCTCGCAATGATTCAACTTCGGAACTTCTGAATCATTGTTCGCCAGTAAACCTGTGTGTGGCACCAGTCGGGCCAGGGGTGGGCAAACTTTTTGACTGGTGGGCGACAAGGGGTTCTGAAATTTGAACAGAGGGAGCTGGAGCAGGAGCAGATGGATGGATCTCTATTGAAATGACTCTTATAAAACTCTGATTAAAAAAAAAAAAAACTGATGAAATGCAACTATTTTATGACTTATTTGCGACTAATATTATTCCTTCAGGTTTTGACGGGCTGGATTAAAAATCTTAATGGGTTGCATATGGCCGTAGGTCAGCTGTTGATGACCTGACAGTCAGAGCTACACCAGTCCAGCTGCGGCTTCTCGCGGTCACATGGTTGCAGCTCAGCAGGTTTTCAAATGAAATTATTGTCCTATAATATTGATCCGCTTTGGTGAAAAAGGTTTGATGCATTTCAAAAAAAATGTAAAAAAATTAGGTTATCTGAAACTTTTCATGGTTTCTTTGCATTTGTTCCCATTCTATTCATCGTTCACTTTTTAACTTTAACTATACAGATGAGGAGCAGTGTCTGCTGACTGGTGATCTGCCAGGGCTTTAGGGTTGGAGACAGGCAGTGGCCACTTCCCCAAAGATCTCCTGTTGGCCCAGGGATTCCAACCAGCGACCTTCCTTTCCAACCTGCACGCCACCGCACAAGAGTCTGCTGTGGTTGGCGATGTAGCCTTAGCTGTAGCGACAGGGGACTGGGACTGATTGACAGCTGGCTGCCGTGAGCCCATTGGTCGAATTTGGCGAAGAAATGATGATGTCATCGCACGCCACGTGCGTTTTAATGGAAGCCAACGCTGGAGGATTTTTGGTTTCTAAGTTGGGAGTTGTTCAGCGATCCTCAGAAATCCTCTGTGCTTTTAAGATGCAGACGAGCAGTGGTAACGACAAGGAGGAGGAAAAAATGCAACACCTTTCTTTTCTCCGTTCAGTTGGTTGAGTTCTGGCGTCTCGTCAAGTCACACACGTTGAATTGAACACACATGGCTGGTGGGTTCAACACCAGCCAACGACTGGAGAATCAGCTGGACGCTGTCGCTGGGTGGGAATTATGTCCTCTTCCTGTATGTGTTTGCCTGTGTGTGTGTGCCATGTCTGAGGAGGAGGCGGCCTGCAGGGTGTGGCTGCTGTCCCTCTGCTGCAGCAGGACCTTTCTATAAATAAATCTGCTTCTGTCTGCAGCTGTATTTAGTTGTTTTTTTTCCCCTCCATCTTCGTTAAATTGGAGGTTTTATGTGTTTGAGACTCTGCTGCCGATTTGGACCAACGCTGGTCCCGTTCCTGGTTGCTGGTCCCGTTCCTGGTTGCTGGTCCCGAGTCTGTTGAAGTCATCAGCCGTCTCTCAGCGGAGGCTCACACACTGTGACAGCAGCCCCTTCTGAACCTGTTGAAGGTGCGTTTGAAATCTCACTCATGTTGCAGCTCCCAGCTGTTAAAAACAGGATCCAGTCGCCTGCGGGTGGAGCGATCACACCCTGCCTTTGATTGTTGTGGACGTAGGAGTTGTGTTGATGTGTTTTGTTTGGCCTCTTGCGTCGCGAGCCGTCCCCCCCTCCCTGCAGGCCACGTGTGTGTTTTTTTTGTTTTTTTCCCATCTCAAGTCAGTCACTTGCTCAGCTGGTTTCAAAAACATCTGCGGCTCATTTGGACTCGGTGCCTTTCAAGTGTTTGCTGAAGTTGTCGGTCTGCTGTTTACGTTACGTGAGAGAAGTCGTGTTGCAACGGCGCGGCTGCAGCATTGATCAGACGTGGCCGGCTGTGACGGGATTGATCGTACGGGTTGTGTAACCAGACGAGCAGCAGCAGCGTGGCTCATATGGTTCAACTACCTCCCCCTGGTTCACGTGTGTGTCACGTTATGTAACATGACTGACAGACCGATTTTGTTTGACCAGCAGGTGGCGATGTTGCACTAAATCTCGTGTGTGTGTGTGTGTGTGTGTGTGTGTGTGTGTGTGTGTGTGTGTGTGTGTGTGTGTGTGTGTGTGTGTGTGTGTGTGTGTGTGTGTGTGTGTCGCCACTCCTCCTCCTCCCTCCGTCCTGTCATATTTTCCTTCTTTCCACTCGGCGTCTCTGGCTGTAATTTTCTCCCGAAATAGCTCAGATTGAAGGGGGCGGGGCAAGAATGGGTGTGTGCAGTGCATTCTGGGAGGATGAGAGTTGGACCAAAACCACCACTCCTCCCCCACACCCTCCTACTTAAACACCACTGCTTGCAGTTTGTCATCAAAGCCTTGACTTTGCAACTAAAGAGGCTGTTTGACTGGCATTTAAAGGGACAGTTCGTCCAAAAGTGGCGTTCAGCCCATTCGCCACCCATCCACGATGTCGACGGGAGCTCTGGGGACGATTTTCATGCACATAACCACTCTGGAGTTTCATAGAGAGAAAGAATTGCATCCACTTGCATGTGAAAAAAAAAAAATAGAATGAGGAAAAATAGTTTTTTCTTGGTTTGGTTTTCTTGTGAGAATATGTTGCTGTTATTGATGTGTGACTCGACCAATCAGAAATGGGGGCAGCTGCAGACGGGGTTCAACCCAGGGGCAGGCAAACTTTTTGACTGGTGGGGGCCACAATGGGTTCTAAAATCTGACAGAGGGGCCGGAGCAGCAGCAGATGGATGGAGTGTTTTGGTGATGTTCCTCTTAGGAGGCTAAAATATATCATCAACAAAAGCGTTAAAACAAAGTCAGTGTCTTTGAAGCCCCACTGTATTTGGCTGGCCGTGTCGGCCAGGACGGAGAGCCGGAGCCATAGCCGGACCCAGTGGTTGTTCCTTCATGGAGAATGTTTGCTGGTCGGTTGTGCACCTTCTCTGACAGTGTTCAGAAATCTGAAAGAAGGCGTTTTGCGGCCGTGACTCATTAGGAACCTTGAATGAGGTCAACGAGCCGGAAGAATTCTGTGGCCGCGGCGTAGAAACAGTACGAGCTCTGTGTCGTTCGGCGCGGCCCCTTTGTGGCGAGCAGCGCCGTTCCCTCAGCTCCCAGTCAGAGGGTCACTTCCCACAATCCCCTGCGTGGGACCGTTACTGTCTCCTTGTGTGTGCGGCAGCAGGTTCAGGGACGTCTGAGAGTTCCACCCTGGTACCAACAATGATCATAAAGGAATTAGAAACGTTAAACATTAATTTTTTTTATAAAGCGAGTTCATTTTTTGTACTGGTAGTTGGGATCAATAGAGTACATCTATTCTATTCTATTCTATGTTTTTAAAGAGATCAGAAGCTGAGAAGTCACCCTGGGTTGAAGCTTTGTCCTGTGTGTTTTCATCTGAAGCGGCTCACTCACAGTGTCAGATTAGAGCCTGGGATGCAGATTAATAAATGTTGGTCTTATGCAACAGGCACCAATAAAAAAAAAAAAGCCCTCAGCCGCCACCGACCTGAACTTTTCATACGACCGTCATGAGGAGTCACATCGGCGTTACATCATCTGACAAACGACAGATGGTCCGAGGGTGAAGAGGGTGAGGAGGGGCGGGCGGCCGACCTGCCTCACTTTTTTTTTTTTTTATCTCCCGGGGCGGCCCGAGAGGAGGACCCGGACTGGGACTCGGCGGGCCGGCCAATCAGATTGCGCTCCCAGTGAGGAGCTAGCGGAGCGACAGAGAGCTGAAGCCATACAGAGAGAGAGAGAGAGAGAGAGACTTCCAACCTGGGACAACTTTCCCCTTTCTTGCCATTTAAAACTGGGCCTGGCTTCATCTCCTGGGAAGTGTTTCAGGGCGCAGCTCGTGTGGGTGGAGCTTGCTGGGATTAAACCTGCGAGGAGCTGGAGAGCCGCCTCCGCCCCCCCACCCCCCCCCCTCCCCAACCCCACCCCCAGGCACCTGTGGGCGTGAGCGGTGGCGGGTGGGGGCTGGGGGGGGTTCAAGGTCCGCAGGTGTTAGTTATTCTGCGCTGGCCCGGTGCACACGGTAGATCGGAGCTCCTCCAGGACCAGAGCTCGTTGTCAGGGGTCTCGATGTGAAGGCCGCCCCCCCCCCCCCCCCCTCCCTCCTTCTGTGAAGCTGTGGACCAGGCTGATGTACGTCCTCTGCTCCCTGGCCGTCCTGGCGCTCCACGGCTTCCTGCGGAGCTGGAGCCGTCGGGACCCGGCGCAGGAGGAGTCGGGGAGGCGAGGAGGAGGAGGAGAAGGAGGCGCAGCAGCAGCAGCAGCAGCAGCAGCACACCTTCCTGACAGCAGGGGGCGCGTCCAGGTGAGAGGGAACGGATCTGGTCGCTAAGTTTCGGCTCGGGCCGACGTCGGTGCAGCTGGTGATTGAGAAAGAAAGCTCAACCTTGATGCCTCCAGGGGGCGCCACTGCAAACATGTTTAGTTGGCAGCGGATTTTAATGTGTTTTGACACAACTCTGGCGTAAGGAGGACACTCAAGGACAACCTCCTAGGTCAGGCGTGTGCAAACTACGGCCCGGGGGCCATATGTAGCCCGTGAAGTTTTTTACTCCGGCCTGCCGAACTTCAAGAAGTTGAATAAATAGTTTGTCAGTCAGATAATAGCTGTGGGCTATTTCGGCAATTTTTCTGTGTTTTAAGAGTCATTTCAATAAAGAGCTAAATACCACGAGGCTTCAAAGACATTTTGTTGTAGCATTTTTGTTCATTTTCAATAGATGTTAGAGCTCATGTTTTCTTCATATCCCATCATATATGTTTTCCTCCTCTGTGATGGGTCACCAAAACACTCCATCCATCTGCTGCTGCTCCAGCTCCTCTGTCAAATTTTAAAACCTATTGTGGCCGCACCAGTCAAAAAGTTTGCCCAGCCCTGCCTTAGAGGCTGCGTGTTTAGACTGGCCAGGCTGGGAATCAAACCAACAACCTGCAGTCTCAGGCTAGGTTGCACCCAGGGCCGTGAATCCTGCTGATGTGCTGACAGTGTTTCTTCTCACGTGTGTGTGTATGTGTGTGTGTGTGTGTGTGTGTGCGCGATCTGCGGTTAAACCAGCCGTTTCCTGTCGTTGGCAGAGGAATGTTTGATTTCGTGCGTCGACCAAATCACATGACTGTCTTCATCTTGGCTTTGCTCGTCGTCGTCGTCACCTGACACATTAAGGCAGTTTTAAAAGGTGCTCTGTTTGATTCGGTGAAGTTGCGTCCTGAACATTCCATCATTTTTATTTTTTTTTATTTGTCACCTGATGTTGAAAACGAGAAAAAAGGGCTCTCCTTGGAATCAATGGCGCCGCGAGAAAAGCTAAGCTACTTGCTAACAAGCTGCCTTCACTTGCCCCCTTCATGTCAGACCACAGCTGTGTCCTGTGTTGCGTCATCACTAGTGCTCAACACTAATGTGCTGGATGATGTTATTAATGGCCAGCTTGCTAGCTGGCTAGCTGTCCTCGCTGCAGCACCACAATTTATTCAGGTATTAACTTAAGACTGCGTGTCTCATGAGATGTACATGGGAAGCGTGTGCATTAAGGATGACACATTTTCAGCAGTGTTTCTGTGTTCTGCCACATTTGATTTGCTTAGGAACCATGTTGCAGCAGGCCACCAGGGGGCAGACTGAGCTGTAGAAAAAGAAATGCAATGTGCAAATTCTGCAGTTTGAAGGAATACCTTTGTGGGACAGACACAGTGTGTATGAAAACTGAAGCATAAAACGAAAACAAAGGTGGCTGTGTAGCAGCACTAAATACACACACACACACACACACACACACGTGCGGCTGTTGAATATTTCAGCGGGGGGGAGGAGCCGCTCCTCACGCTTGAGTTCAGGCTGAAATATTAATCTGTCGGCTGGCGGGAGGTGGGCGGAGCCTGGGGATGCTGCTGTGCTGTTGCTATGGGGAACAGAGAGGCGGGGGAATCTGAGTGTGTGTGTTTCTGTGTGTGTGCGGGTGCGCGCTCTCTCGCTCGCGCGGCGGTGACACAGATCCTGCTGCTGTGTGTCAGAGCGAAGCTGCAGTCGGGATCATGATGATGATGATGATGATGATGATGTTCCCGGGATGATGGTGGGGAAGAGGAGGCCGCAGACAGGGAGGTAAGAAGGGTAGCGGGAGGACGGGGAGGTGCAGGAGGAGGAGGACAGGGAGGAGAGGGAGGTTGTAAGAGGAGGAGGGGGGGGCAGGAGGAGGCGACAGACATGTTGAGGGGAAGCGACTGTAACCTGATGCAGAGCCTCGTGTGTGTCTGACCTGGATCCAGCGCCATCGCCGTGTGTGGCGTTCGCTGCAGCTCAGAGCTTTCTCTTTTTTTCTTTCATGTTTTTCCTCCTCCGTCTCTTCTCTTGCCTGGTAATCCCCCCCCCAACCCCCAATCCCCGCTATTGTCTGCAGACGACTGACCTCTTCTCCTCCATCTTTTCTTTTTTAACTACCTGTGCTTTCGGGCCGCTCCCACCCGTCTGGGTTTTCGGATGCTAATAGAGGAAGGGGGCGCCGTCGGCTCGCCACTGCTGTCTGCTGCCTCGCATTGGATGTGAAAAAAAAGACCCGCAGCTTGTGTGTGGCTTCGCGCTGGTGGGAGGGTGTAGACGGAGCTTCACCGGGATACTTGTAGCTCGCTGGCGTGGTTTGGTCTGGAGCCGTAAGCAGCCTGAAAGACGTGAGGTCAGCCCGTCCAGCGGGGGGCAGCAGTGAGCCCTTGACTCAGGTGAGATTCTCGCGGTTGGCCGTTGTGATGTTAGCGTGCTAGCGTGCTAGCTATGAGGCTGAAGATCACAGAGGATTTTCCCCCCTGGACGTCGTAGCACAGCGGTCGAAGCTAGAGTCCCCCCCCTTCCTGTTGACCATCTCGAGAGTGAGCTCGTCACAATTGTGTATATTGGGAAAATATGTATTGTGTGTATGTATGTATGTATGTATTTCTGTATGTATGGGCCATATATTTATTTATATATGGCCCACGGGCCGTAGTTTGCCCATGCCTGTACTAGACTGTGCTGCTGAGGCGTTTGGTCTGTAGCTGATTTCAGATCTGTGCTGCTTTCAGGCGCAACACTGCAAAACTGTTGACTGGCAGGTGACAAGCTGTGTGTGTGACTCCCTTCCAATAGGAGATCTGCTCACATACGCCACCTGGTGGGGGTTTCGCTGTCATTACATTAGTAGATCTGACGAACCTTCACCTGCAGATGCACCTAGAGCGTTGTTAGCTTGTCAGTGGCCCATGCTGTGGAGAAAAGTTTCTTGTGGGGCTAGTCAGTAGCTAATGCTAACGCAAGGCTAGCGGAGTTTCCAGGCAAATGTGCTGCATGCTGTTCGCTCAGGGGTGGGGGGGCTTTCTGCCCCCCGTGACATCACCTCTCAGGTGAGTCTGTTTACCAGCGTGGGTCAGGTGACTCATTCACGGTGTCACCTGAGATTACAGCGGCTCACAGCGAGTACTCCCAGGCCGTCTGATGCGCAGATTAGCAGATTATCTTCATCCTGAGGAGGAGCAGCAGCAGCAGCAGCAGCAGCAGCTCTTCCCAGGTCGCTTGTCTCTATCTCAGCTCCGGGTGAACTGACTTCAGGTCGGCGTGCTCAACTGGTGGCGAGCATCGGCGTTCAAAAAAAACAAAGGGGAAGGGGGATAGCACCGGTCAACTGGGCGGCCCGGGCCGGCCCGGCCCAGCCCGGCCTGGCCCGGCGGCGCCATGCTGGGCCGGCTGGGGCTCCTCATCAGCAGCAGCTGGTCAGACAGTGAAGGCAGCGCGGTGCGGCCGAGCGGGCCGAACCCTCGGCTCCATGGCGGACGCCAGGTAGGCCAAGGGGGAGCAGGCTCGTGTTCCGATTGGCTGGATCGCTCTGGTGGGAGGGGCCAAACCGGGCCGGTACCTCCCGGTCGCGTCGCTGGCTAAACGCTGAAGGTGTCGCTTGAATGATCCTGTTCTACAGGGAAAGTCTCAGCTGTGTAACTGTGTGTGTGTGTGTGTGTGTGTGTGTGTGTGTGTGTGTGTGTGTGTGTGTGTGTGTGTGTGTGTGTGTGTGTGTGTGTGTGTGCAGCCGGCCCAGCGGTCCAGCGCTCTGCTCAGCCCAGCGGTCATGTTCAGTACCAGAAAGACCTGGGACCTCAACCACGCCCCCTGCCTGCAGGAGCTCTGGAAGAAGGACGTCTCATTGGACGGTGAGTCACACGTGTCACTAGTATGGCAGCATTTTTGCCTGTGTGTGTGAGTGTGTCTCAGCAATATATGTAACTGCTCACTGACAGGAGGCGTGCGTAAGGTGAGCTGAAAACACACTACTACTGTCTGTTTGCCTGCCTGCCTGCCTGCCTGCCTGTCTGTCTGACTGTCTGATGATGGTGATTTGATCTCCAACATCTTCGGCCCAAACACTAACGTGGAGGGGAGGGGCTTATGAGACTGTATCTGATAACCAATCAGTTATTACTCTGTTGTATTCTGTTCTATTGATTTTTATTTTCGTGTGTGTGTGTGTGTGTGTGTGTGTGTGTGTGTGTGTGTGTGTGTGTGTGTGTGTGTGTGTGTGTGTGTGTGTGTGTGTGTGTGTGTGTGTGGCACTGAGAACAATCTGCGCTCTGTGTCAGAAACCTGGGAATTAACTGGACTTATGGAGACACACACACACACACACAGTCAGCAGGTTAATGTTTCAGCAGCTCTTATCAGCTGTTATGTAGTCGGACTGGTTTCCATGGTATTCAGCTCGATTGCAGCATTGGTTTGTGTTGATCAGCTTAGTGTGTGGTGATCACTTTAAAGAGACAGCTCACCCAAAACCTCAATTATGGTGTGTGTGTGTGGGGGGGGGCAATACAGTGAAAGTAAAGAGACAACAGAAGGAGGACAGTCCAGTTTGACTTGGACTTGGTTCATCCGCTTGAGCCTTCTGGACAGGAGCCGTTAGCCATGCTAGCTGCAGCTAACATTCAGTCAGCATGTCGACTAGCGTGAGCTCAGCTTCTACTCACCAGAGGGCCCACGTGGATGTTCTTTCTATAACATGCTGGTGGCGTAGGTGGAGGCCGGTCGTCCCACTTGGCCGATCCACACGTACAGTTGAGGACATCACATCTGTGAGGGTGCAGGGCGGAAACTTTGTTTTTCCTTCTTGGGTGGACTGTCCCTTTTACTGCTCTCCTGTGCAGAAACACTCCCTCTGAATCAGGCGGCTGATTCATGCGGCGGGAACTCAGGTGTGTCCCTGCCTGCGGCTCTCGGCTGAGGTTTGTCCCTCCTGTGTTTCCGTCCCGCAGCGAGCTCAGTGGACTTTGTGATGAGTGATGAGGACGATGGCTCTTTCCTGTCGCTGCCTGCCGCTGCCTTCTCACAGCGCCCCTCTCGAGCTGCGGAGCTGAACGAAACCAACACACTCGGCCACGAGCTGCTCATACAGGTGAAGAAACCCCACCCCTGCACCCCCTCCCCACACACACACACACACACACACACACACACACACACACTACCTCGCTGTACAAAACGGTCATTTATAGGGCCATGTACATATGTTTGTACATGCATTAGGGATGCAAATGATCGATTCATTCATTAATCGTTAGTTGATTGACTTTATTGATCGATTAATGATTAATTGATAAGCAGCAATTTATCCTGAGAACCTAAATTTCACAATGAAAAATGTGTAAGGAACACATTATTTATCCCTTAAATAAAGTTTAGGGTCCAGTGAGACCCATTTTTACATTGGAGAACAGTAAAAACACCCTAAACATTTATCCTCTGACTTTCAGGTGACACTTTGTTTTATTTTTTTATTTTTTTAAAGTTGTTTAAAAATAAGTTGTTTTAGGTATATTATGACCATCACAGTATCTACAGGTGAATTGCTCTTTACTGCCACTACGCTGTTGTAATGATATTAACTACCCATTTAAAAATGTTAATTTATTTGCGACTAATTTGATTTAGTCGGTTACATTTTTAATCGACAATTAATCACGAATCGATTAATTATTAACATTCCTAATATGTGTATATACTGTATATATGTGTATATGTATATATACATGTATGTATATCAGTGCTACACCCGCTCATATACCTGTGTGTGTGTGTGTGTGTGTGTGTGTGTGTGTGTGTGTGTGTGTGTGTGTGTGTGTGTGTGTGTGTGTGTGTGTGTGTGTGTGTGTGTGTGTGTGTGTCCAGACCCTGCAGGATAAGGTGTGTGAGATTCAGGCTCGCCTCGGCTCAGAGGAGGTCGGGCGCCACCTGCTGCTCCAGCAGCTGCAGCGGCGTGGCGGCATCCCAGAGAGGACGTCCGGAGGCGGGGCTGCACAGACGCCCGCTTCGCCCAACGGTGAGCTCATTAAAGGTTGAGTTTGCAGTATTTGGACATTTTTAGAAGGAAACGGCGACATCAAGTGGTTACATCTGTAGATTGCAGCGTTTTGCACTCTCCCGAGCTTGCCAGTCCACTACAGTGGCCTGCGAGCACAAACCTGGATACCTCGTCCACCTTCTTCTTCATTGGTTTATTTGAGGACACAAATACAAAATACGAAATGCACTGTCAGGCAGCTGGATTGTCCACACTGGGCTTCCTTAGAAATATGGTGGTGCAAGATGTCAGCTCACTGGCAGCAAGACCCTGGATCTATGTGTACTCTTATATATAACTAAGAACCGGTCTATGGGTAGGAAAACCAAATTGCTGTTTTGTATTGCGAGTATACACTTTTATTCATGTTTATGGGTAATATAAAAATCATATATCCAAAGGCAAATATTACACACTGGACATTTAAGGTAAGCTTAATCTCCATTGGCCGGCCCTCTCTGCATCACAGATTAAAAAATAAGAGATCTCTTTTTTTTTTCTTTTTTTCTTTTTTTTAATTTTCATTTTGTGTGTGTGTGTTCATGCGTGTGTAGGTGTGAGGGTGTCGGGTGACCAGCCTTTGGATCATCTTGCTGAGGAAAAGCAGCTGGTGTGTCAGCTGCGCACACAGGTTGGTGTGCATTAACAGTCTCACCTGCACCAGAGCCATCAAACATATTTGTTAGCATCAAGCTAACATACAAGTGTGTGACAGAGAGTTCAGATTTTTTGGTCTGGGGTGCCAGGACGAGCACACACGCCCCGACCACCCCCAAAATTTGAGACCAAATTTTAAAACTTGCACAAAGTTGCTGGCTAACTTTGATATTTATTGAAAAAACTCGGTAAAAGAGGTAGAGAAGTGAAACTTTTTAGATGTTTTGCTTCAACGCTGAATATGGAACAAAGCAAAGCTTAATACTATTCACTAAACCTTATACCTTCATATTGCACACTTGCAAATCGAATTTCAAATAAAAAAAAAACTCATCAAGATAAATAAAATGTAAATAAAAATCATGTGCCTTTTTTATTTGTAACCTGATTTAAATTTCAACAGTAACCTTTTTCTAATAATAAAATGTAATGATAATAATAATGATAATAATAATAATAATAATGATAATAATGATAATAATAATAAATTAAAACATAATAGCAATATCCTATGTATTGCCTGACGGACCTAATATAATTACACTGCGGGCCAAATTTGGCCCGTGGGCCAGAGTTTGACACCTATGATTTACAGCAATGCACAAGGTCTCTCTGTCCTGCGGTGGAAAATGTGCCAACGCGCCCTGCTGGTGAAGGTTTTGTGACATGATGCTGCGTTTGCAGGTGGAGGAGCTGGAGGAGAAGCTGTCAGATCAGACTGAGGAGGTGGAGAGACTGCGCTCTGAACTGGTGAGACTGAAATTTATACAAAATTTTCTAGCCAATATTACCTCAAGTTAAGGAATTTTGCAGTTGTAAAAACATTTTGGGGGATTTTTTTTTCAAACAAATGGAAATGGCTCACTTCCTGTTTGTTGTATCGAAAAAGTCAGAGCATATGAAATGTTGGTCTTGATGCTGGCAGTTCTTTAGTATCACACATGAAAGGTTCTAACACACCTGTGCAACGACATACAAAAGGCCAGGTTATGTAATTGCTCTTGTCTGCTGCAGGGGGCGACAGACGTGGAGAAGCAGCTGGAGCTGCTGGTGGTGGAGAACCAGCGTCTGAAACAGGAGCTGAAGTCATGCAGGAGCTCCGAGTCTCAGAGCCTGGACGCTGCTGCTGCAGAGGGCTGCTGCTGCAGCCACTGTCCTCACAGTCAGGTTTGAGATACGCACACACACACACACACACACACACACACACACACACACACACACACACACATACACACACACACACACACACACACACACACACACACACACACACACACACACACAAGCATAGTCATGAGCATTTATCAATAGTCTGCTAGGTAAAATTGGACAACGCAAAATCAAGTAAACCGCAGAACGTTGTCTCCCGTGAGTGCAGGAGGCGGAGCTGCTGCAGAGGGAGGTGTCCCGCTGGGAGAGCCAGGCGCGGCAGAGGGAGCGGCGGCTGGCCGAGCTGGAGCAGGAGCTGCTGGAGAAGAGCTCCAGGGTGGAGGGCCTCCGCCGGCAGCTGGACGACGCCACCCGGCAGCTGGAGGAGGCCCAGTGGAGGCAGGGGGAGGCGGAGCAGCGGCTCACCCTGCGGGTGCAGCAGTGTGAGGAGGAGCTGGCCAGGCAGGCGGCCACGCCCCCTAGAGTCAAGGTGAGGTGGCGCTCCAGCGTCCAGAGTGTCTGGCCTCTCCCCGCCCGCTGACGTGTGTGTGTGTGTGTGTGTGTGTGTGTGTGTGTGTGTGTGTGTGTGTGTGTGTGTGTGTGTGTGTGTGTGTGTGTGTGTGTGTGTGTGTGTGTGTGTGTGTGTGTGTGTGTGTGTGTGTGTGTGCAGTACGTGGCCCACACGGTGGAGGTGAAGTCCGCTGACTCCCAGAAGGCTCTGGTGGAGCTGCAGTCCAAGAACGCCGGCCTGCAGGAGCAGCTGTGTGTGCAGCGGCAGCTGCTGAGGGAGCTGGAGATGCAGCTGCACGAGTCCCAGAGGACCTGCACTCAGCTGCGCACGCAGGTAGAGTCTGCTGCACACCTGTACACCTCCCTGTCTGTCTCTCTGTTTCTTCGTCTGTCTGTCTCTCAGTCTATCGCTGTGTCTCTGTTTTTCTCTGTCTGTCTGTCCATCCATCCGTCTGTTTGTCGGTCTCTGTTTGCTTGTTTGTCAGTCCATCTGTCTCGCTGCCCGTCTTTCTCTCCGTCTGTCTGTCTCTGTTTCTCTATCTCTCTGTCTGTCTGTCTGTCTTTCAGTCTCTGTTTGTCTGTCCGTCCATCTGTCTGTCTTTCTTCCAGTCTGTCTCTCTGCCTGTCTTTCTATCCGTCCGTTCATTTCTCTGTCTGTCTGTCTGCCTGTCCATCTGTCCTCTCTGTAATTAAAACCATGAGTACCTGCCTGTGTCAGAGTTGAAAGTGAGCCCACCCCTCTTGTGGGCGGTTCAAATGGTTGGCTTTTCAGATGGCGTGGCCGCCTGTGGTGGTCGGGTGTCAGTCGATGATGTCGGTTCCCCCGGCAATGACGATGATGATGATGATGGCTCTGTGGCGCTAGGCTGCGGTCACCAGGTGTGTGTGGTCTGATGGCACCCCCACCTTCCCCCCTTCCAGATCCTGGTCTACGAGGGTGAGATGGAGCGGGCCCAGGGCCAGCTGGAGGCCGAGATGCAGAACCTGGAGGAGGAGAAGAACCGCGTGATCGAGGAGGCCTTCATCCGGGCCGAGAGCGAGATGAAGGCAGTCCACAAGAACCTGGCTGGTGAGAGGCTGCACCCTGGTGTGTGTGTGTGTGTGTGTGTGTGTGTGTGTGTGTGTGTGTGTGTGTGTGTGTGTGTGTGTGTGTGTGTGTGTGTGTGTGTGTGTGTGTGTGTGTGTGTGTGTGCATTGAGTGTGATACCTGACGTCTGTCCTCAGGCGTGCGTCTCAACCTGCTGAGCCTGCAGCCGGCCCTCAGGACGCTCACCAGCGACTACAACTGTGTGAAGAAGCAGGTGCAGGACTTCCCCTTCATGCTGGACAAGGCTATCAGTGAGGCCAAGCAGGAGGTGGGTGACATGCTGCTGCTGCTCTGCTGGTGCAGGTCTCTTTACATTTTGAACTATTGTTTCAATTCCTGCTGTGTGTGTGTGTGTGTGTGTGTGTGTGTGTGTGTGTGTGTGTGTGTGTGTGTGTGTGTGTGTGTGTGTGTGTGTGTGTGTGTGTGTGTGTGTGTGTGTGTGTGTGTGTGTGTGTGTGTGTGTGTGTGTGTGTGTGTCAGATCTGTCAGGTGATCAGCGAGGTGAGCAGTGCCAATCAGGAACTGCTGAGGAAATACAAGCGAGAGATGAACCTGAGGAAGAAGTGTCACAACGAGCTGGTCCGACTCAAAGGTCCGTCTGCATTCACTGGATTACTCACTAATACTAACTAACTGCCTATTTGTTTTTTTTGCTTTGAACGCTACCTCCTCTCCGTCGGGGGAGGGGAGGCGTCCAGGGTCAAATGGAATCTCGAGCTGCTCTCTCCTCTCTCGTCCGTCTCCCATAAGGCAACATCCGCGTCTTCTGCCGCGTGCGGCCGGTCAGCCAGGAGGAGCAGGACTCCGCCGACGCCAAAACCATGTTGAGCTTCGACTCGGAGGACGACGCCGTCCTCCACCTCTCCAGCAAGGGCAAGGTCATGAGCTTCGAGCTGGACAAAGTCTTCCCCCCTCAGGCCACGCAGGAGGAGGTGAGCTCAGGGCCCAAGCTGGTTGCTTGAGACAGGATGGCCACTCCCCCTTTTCTCTCCACACTTCCGCTTCAAAGAGAAACACCTCCCGTATTTCATCCAAATTCCCAGTGGAGTTACTGCTATTGATCATTGTTATCGCCATGATCATTGTAGTCATGTGATTAAGATTGTTGTCGCTACACGTCGCAAGCGATAAAAAAGCTAAAAAGACATAAACATGACGGCAGCACGACAGACGTGGCCACTTCCTGTCTACGAGCCGCCCAAACAGGAAGTCGGAAGGAGCCTGTGTGGCGTGCGAGTCAGTGTGACCGGGTTGGATGGGAAGTGACGCTCTCCGTTTGTCCGTGTCAGGTGTTCCAGGAAGTCCAGGCGCTGGTCACTTCCTGTATCGACGGCTTCAACGTCTGCATCTTCGCCTACGGACAGACGGGCTCCGGGAAGACCTACACCATGGAGGTCGGCCCCCGTGATGCACTCACTTCCTGTTGTTGGCTCCGCCCCCTTCGCTCTGTCCCACACCCAATAATGACTCGATAATATTATTATTATTTTGTTATGGTTATTTATTATTATTATCGTAATCATAACAGCAGCAGCCTCTTGAACTGTGACATCATCCGTGTGTGTGTGTGTGTGTGTGTGTGTGTGTGTGTGTGTGTGTGTGTGTGTGTGTGTGTGTGTGTGTGTGTGTGTGTGTGTGTGTGTGTGTGTGTGTGTGGTGCAGGGCGTGGCGGACGACCCTGGCATCAACCAGCGGGCTCTGCGGCTGCTCTTCTCCGAGGTGACGGACAAGACTCCGGACTGGGAGTACAGCATCACCGTGGGCATGGTGGAGATCTACAACGAGACGCTGCGGTGAGTGAGACTCTGTGTAGTCGAGGTCGCACCGACCCAGACCGAGGCATCATCAACACTGGAGGCACTGACTGCACTCAGTGGCACCCACAATCCAAGATGGCGGCCCGTTCATTTTAAATGATGCTGTCAAGTGATGTCAGGCTGGGAATAAACTCTCTGCTCGGGCTTTTCTGGGCTTTATTAGAAGTCCATGACTTCAAAATGTACATTACAAAGATTCATTATGAACCGTCTTTCAGGTCGGAGTCGTCCTGTGGGGAACAATTCTGGCTGCGGTACCGCAAGTGGCCACTGCACAAGAATTGTCGCACTGCCATATTGGCAGTATCCAATTCTTATTATACATCGAATGCAGTAAGAAAATAATGATGGATAGAGATAGAGAAATACTTTATTGATCTCCAGGAGAAATTCAGGTTTACAGCAGCTTGAAAAGGGAACTTGTGTAATTATATGCATGCAATGTGCTAAACTATAGTATGAAAAGAGATAAAGAAAGTTTAAAATCAAATTAACATAAAATGAAAATGAAATGTGATGCTTCCTGAATATGTACAGTATATGCATATGTGCTGCTGATTGACGACATTGAATTTCTCAGTTCCTGACATCCGTACCTAATAAGCTAGGCTAATTTGCCCCGGTGGCGAGACCTCTGGAATTTGCTGGCGTATGATGAACAGGGAAGAGGTCTACTGTGAACTGTGATACATCAATGCCCACGTATGCAGACAAGCGAGTTAGGGAAAAGATAGCGTGTACGCATTGCTGTGTAACTATGGAGAAAACGACGTCAGATGATCTCGCTTGAAAACGCAGATTTGCAGGCACACGTGTAACATTTGTGACACTGTACACCAGTATTAATGTCTTGGAATGTGATGCAATTATTTTAATATGTAATTAACGATAAGCACCTGCTTTATAGATATGTGTAGTAGCTAGCGTCTTACATTTCCAAATGTGGTCTGTAAAGGAACCTGCTGGGCGAGAACCTCACCGACAGGCTGGACATCAAGATGAACCCCGACGGCAGCGGACAGCTGTACGTCCCCGGTCTGACGGAGGTCACCGTCCAGAGCCCCGAGGACATCAACAGGGTGACGACTTCCTGCTGGCACTCTCACACATACACACACACACACATACACACATCACACAGAAATTCTGTGGCTTTTCATTTTTCACCAGTTGCAGCAATGCTCAATTCTAACTCCTGGCCCTGGGTGCATGACCTCTTAACCTCTCAACCTCTCGTCCTCACCTGTGTGCAGGTGTTCAAGCTGGGTCACATGAACCGGGCGACGGCCTGCACCAACCTGAACGAGCACAGCTCTCGATCCCACGCTCTGCTCATCGTCACTGTGTCCGGGTTCAACTCGGCGACGGGGACACGCACGCAAGGTACACACACACACACACACACACACACACACACACACACACACACACACTCACATGCCTGACAAAGTTTGGGAGACGTAGTGATCTTGATGAGACGGCACTTGCAGAACACAGTATCACAATAGCATCATCTAACCCCACCCTGCGCCGACGCCCTCAGGCAAGCTGAACCTGGTGGACCTGGCGGGCTCGGAGAGGATCTCCAAGTCGGGGGCGGAGGGCAGCCGCCTCCGCGAGGCCCAGTGCATCAACAAGTCGCTGTCGGCGCTGGGCGACGTCATCAATGCGCTGCGCTGCCGCCACGCCCACGTGCCCTTCAGGAACTCGCGGCTCACCTACCTGCTGCAGGACTCGCTCAGCGGGGACAGCAAGACGCTGATGATGGTGCAGGTGAGGCCCGGTACCACCACCACCACCACCACCAGCTGCTGCTGCTGGTTGACCCACCATCATCACCACCCCCCTGACCCTCCCGTCTGGTCCGTAGGTGTCGCCGCTGCCCACCAACGCCAGTGAGTCACTCTGCTCGCTCAAGTTCGCCCAGCGCGTCCGCAGCGTCGACTTCAGCGCCTCCTGCAGGCGGCATGAGACCTCGTCCACGTCGTCCTCGCCCACCCATGACAGCGTGGAGGTAACGGACGCACACAGGCACACACAGCTGTATTCTCTGCGGCCACGTGTTGTCTGCAATTGTTACAGGTTCCACAGGTTCTGAAATGTTCATTCATTTTAGAAATGTTTTAGGATTTTTTTTTTTTCATTAATGAAACGATACATTCATTGGTAATGTTGCAAAATGAAAAAGGCTATCAACAGCTTTGGTAGTCTTAATATAGTATAATATACTACAACATGACAGTGAGCCATTATAGGATATGGATATGGTCTACATGTTCATTTCTCTCCGTACTTAGAACGTACTGAACAGTGAGCACAGAGCTGAGGTGCTCTAAAATATCATCCACTTTTACATTCAGCTACACACCAGCAGAGTTCAAATAGCTCCACTTCAAGCAACAACAACTAGATGAAATAAAGAGTGAATGACTTTGAACAGAATTTGCATAATTTAAACACTTTTAAACGCAGAGGTAATCAGCATGTTTTTCCAGTAGAAGTACTAGAAAGTCCAGATATTTGTGTACAAAGTAAAACGTCATTGTCAAGTCAAGTACAAATTACTGAACAATCTACCAAAGTACAAAGTATTTGTACTTGGTTACTTCCCACCCGTGGTGTGGAACCTACTTGGACTCGGTTGCACGGTGTCCGGCTCTCCTTTGTGAGAGGGGGTGGAGCCAAAATCACACACACACTAGTGAGCGAATGAACACAGTTCGTCTTCACACCTGATGATTGGATAGATGTGGCTCGTGTCTGACCAATCAGGTGCATCATAGTTTCATGGGGGGGGGGGGGGGGCAGGTGCCCAAATGCGTCCCCGAGAACTTTTACTGTTTGTAGTTTGTTTGTTAAATGTTTTCAAGATCGTTTTATAGATGGATTTGTTTCCTCCTCCCCCCCCCCCCACACACACACACACACACCAGCTGGATTCCCCTCCAGTCACCCCCGTCCCGCTGCCCATCTCTCGGGCCAGCAGCGCCGGGTCCACCCTCTCCTCCGCCTCCAGGACCCCCAGCAGCACTCGCAGGAGGTCCCAGTCGCAGTTGTCCACAGGTAGCCCCACACACACACACACACACACACACACACACACACACACACACACACACACACACACACACAAGACAAACAGGAAGATCATCCTGCATCTCACTCTGTGGTGTGATTGGTTGGTTCACAGACAGGCAGATAGACAGAGCCAGCCCATTGGTGGGAGGCAGTGGGCAGGTAGGTGGCGCTGTGACGCAGGTTGCTGGGAAAGCTTGGCATGGACACGCTCGGCATGGCATGTCCCTCCCTAACACCACCACTACCACCCACCGCTCATTAAGGCGGCCCCTAGCTTCTGTGTGCGTGCGTGCGTGCGTGCGTGCGTGCGTGCGTGTGTGTGTGTGTGTTGCTGGCTACTGTGACTTTGTGGCTAAGGCCCTGTTTGCACGAAGACGGCATTTTGAAACCAATCATTTTCGGAAACGCTCTCGGGGAAAAAACGGGTTTACACAGAAATGCTGGAGACAACTGAAAGAGGTGCAGTACCTTTGCCAGGCCTTGTGTGGCGCTGTGCGTTTACTCCCTGAAGGTGGACGAAGAAGAAGATTTTGAAGATTTGATTTTTCGAAATTGTGCACCTTTTAAACTGCGACAAACATTCTGAACAAAGCAAAATCAATAAATAAACAAATGCATAATAATTAACTGTAAACAATTGAGCACAAGCCAAAAGAAGAAGAAGAAGAAGACCTGGAGCGTGACGCGTTTACAGAAGTAGCAGCTCGCTAACAGAAATGGCAAAGATGGTTCATGGAAAGACGGAGAAGTTGAATTTCCGCATTGACTTACAATAGAACGGTGTTTTATTGTCTTCAAGTTGATGATGTAAATACCATCACTTTCAACCTTTTTTGAGCCACGGCACGTTTCAGTGAAAAACGACACCACCAGCCAAAAATATCATAAAACACTTATAAGACACTTTTTAGCCTGACAGTGACACTAACCCTGACCTTCTTAATGTATTTATACTCACTCAGTGTGAAACCTGGTCCTACTCCAATGCACACAAAGCTGAAGTCCTGGGAGGAGAACAGACTGGAATTCCACAATGGAATCTCTTTTCTTATTTTTTTAAGACCAATTAAGTGAAATTAAGTGGATCATTTTCCACAGCACACCTGAAACAATCTCACTCGTAGAACACGGAGCCTCAAGGCTACGTGATGGTAAAACAGGAGGTTCTGCAAATCGCTTTCGTTGAGTTTATTTTCACTTTGCACATATTGTCCACCACTGTCCACCACTGCCCACCACTGTTTGCTGCTTGTCGTCGTGGAGGCTGAAGGGAAGACTTCAGGCTGATCATTAGCAGCAGTGACAAGTCCGTTGCACGAGTGGTCGTCTGCACCTCACAGCTGGCTCAGGTTGCAAGGTGGATGGGGGGGGGGGTCGGTTGTGACATCATTAAAAAGATGGTCTTCTGTGTTTACACAAAGCCGGACAGGGTGGCGTTTTCAAACTTTCCCACCCTGGAGAGCGTTTCTGTGCCGAAATGTGCGGTTTCAGTGAAAAGGCGTCTCGGTTGTAAACGGGGCCAAAGTGGCGGCTGGGTGTCGTCTTCTCCATGTCATGTCCACACTGATGAGGCTGCAGCATTGTCACTGTCACGCTTCGCCAGAAGGAGGCACTGGTGGTTGTTGTTGCGTCGGTTGCGTTCATCCTCGGTGGGAACTGGATGGAGGAGCTGGCGAGGTCCAGACGACAGTTCTGGAGTTTCACAGAAGAAAGCCGTTTTTTTAAATACGAATCACCGGTGGAAGCCTGTAGGGGGCGCCGGAGAGGAGAAGAATGCAGCTGTGGGTTCGAAGTCCAGGTGGACAGCAGGACAGCAGGACGACAGGGTGATGCAGCAGCAGCAGCAGCAGCAGGGAGACGTGTTTTGTTCCAGAGCAGTGGTTCTCAACTGGTGGAGTCTCAGGACCCTCATGGTTTTCCCCATAATAAAGTCGCGACCCAAATTTATTCGCTAGCTCACTTTCTATCATATCTAGGAAATAAATTATTGAATTGAATTGTAAATCCTGCAAAAATAAACACCCAACATTTTCTCAATGATTCTTTTTTTTTTTTTTTTAAATATAAATAAGTAAATAAAGACACTGTCCACAAAGCCGCATCCCATTCAAAATACAGAAGCTCAATGACCCACTTTTGGGTTGCGACCCACCAGTTGAGAAACGCTGCTCTAGAGTGTGACTCCAGAACTGGTGTGTTTGACTGGAAAAACAAGCCACCAGCCAGCGCCTCCATCCACTTTTACAGTAGCGGTGAGAAGAAAAGAAAGAAAGTTTGAGTTTTGGAGCAAACGCTTCCAGTCAGCAGGTCAGTGTGATGCTTTCTAATGATCAGAATTAAAAAACATAAGAAGTCAGGAAGGAAATGAACTGGTTACTGGACCTGACGGTGGCACTAACGTAGGCGTGGGCAAACTACGGCCCGGGGGCCATATGCTGTCCGTTAAGCTTTTTAATCCAGCCCGCAGAACTTGAAGATTTATATTAACACTCGGTAAATTATAAAATAGCTGCATTTCATTCCATTTTTCCAGCGTTTTAAGAGTCGTTTCATTGAAGAGCTAAAACCATGGGGCTTCAGAGACACATTTTGTTGTAATTTGCCTTTGTTCATTTTCAATAGACATCAAACCATGTGTTTTCTGCATATCCCATCATGTGTTTTCTCCTCCTATGAGGAGGGTCAGCAAACCTCTACATCCATCTGCTCCTGCTGTGGCTCCCTCTGTCACATTTTAGAACCCATTGTGGCCCCACCAGTCAAACTGGTTGCCCACCACTGTTCTAAGGGGAGCTAAAAAAAACAAAACAGTTCAATAGTGAAAGCACTCAGACTTTTTCAACCCCATGGTGGCGCTGTGGAGCAGGGGACCAGGTGGAGGATGTGGCTCTGAGTGTGGACATGGTCCGACAGTGGCGCAGGTCACATGACTGACACGCTCCTTCTCTCCGCAGGACGACTGAAACTGACAGCCTGAGTGCCCGGCCCCTCCCCCACCCAACCTGCTGGGGCTCCCCCTCCCCCCCCACTCCCTCCTCCTCCTCACAGAGGAGCCGGGGCTGATGGGAGATTCAGCGGGCAGTGGCCACCTTTGCCGTGACGCAGCTGAACTGAGACCAGTTTGCTTTTGATCCAATGAACCAATCACAGTATTTCTTTTGCTGTTTTGTTGCACTTTAAACTTTCTGATTATTTTCTCGGCCACCAGGTGGCGATGTGGTTGATTCTAATATATGCATTTCACGGTATTACATATATTTATGTTCAAAAATGCTTTAAACTTTTTAATTCAGACGTTCCAGGGTTGTAAAACCTCGGCTATGTTGTTTTTTTTTGTTGTTGTTGTTTTTTCATTTATTGAATCTGCTCCTTCAGCCAATCAGGTACTCCCCTGATCCACTGAGCTGTCCAATAAGACAGTAGCTTTTTTTTTTGGAGGCATTCTCCTGTGGATGTTTTTCTTTCTTTTCTTTTCTTTTCTTTTGTTTTTTCAACGTTTGGAGCGCCTTGCCTCATGAAGCAGAGGTGACCTTTAACCCCACCCGGCGGCGTTAGTAGTTTATTGCCGTCGATCCCTTTGTCTGCTCCTCCTGTAGCTCTCAACACGATTATCTTTTTGTATTTTATTTTTAATAAACATGTTTAAAATCAAACAGTCGCCTCCATTTGTCTTTTCACGTAGAGTGCCGACAATGTCGCAACTGGCTGGCGGTGCGTTCAAGGTGAACGCTCGCATCTTCAAATAAACCAATGAAGAAGGAGGTGCGCATGCCACTGGCAAGCTCGGGAGAGGAAAGGTAACTGCAATCTAAAATGTAACCACTTGATGTCAGCGTTTCTTCTTCAAACTTTCCAAATATTAAACACTGAACCTTATTGAACATAAGACTTATTGGTAAGTTTGTCTACAATTTTCATGGTACGTACAGTTGTGTTCATAATAATAGCAGTGTGTTTAAAAAGGTGAGTAAACTTCATAAATTGTATTTAATGAACACAAATGCATTGAGGACACTGCACAGTCTATTTCAAAGCAAGAGAATTGGAGAAAGTCATTGAATTTGATAATATTTTACAGAAAGTCAAGAAATATAATGTTAAAAAAAAATAGCAGTGTTGACATCTTTCTTTACAAACTCAACAAAGTACTGTATAAACTAAGAAATGCTTGAAGAAAAATAGCAGTTGATTGTGTGAAAAAACAAAACTGGTGCTAAACATGTGGCCCTTATTTAAGGATCAAGGTAACTGACTGCATATGCTGGCTGTGCATTTGTCCTTGAAAAACAGAGAAAATGGGTCGTTCAAGACACTGTTCTGAAGAAGAGCGTTCTTTGATTAAGGAATTAATAAAAGAGGGGGAAACATCCAAAATGTATGTGGGCTGACATAAAAAAGAAAATGCTGTTCATGAGGCAAAACCAAGAAATGCAGAGGAATTGTGGGACGTGGTACAATTGTCCTGGGCTGCAATACCTGTTGACCGGTGCCAGAAGTTGGTCGACTCCATGTACCACAGATTTGAAGCAGTCATCAGAAACCGTGGTGATGCCACTGAATATTAGTTTGTTATTCTCAGGAAAGTTGAATCTTCAAGCATTTCTTAGTTTATACAGTACTTCGTTGAGTTTGTAAAGAAAGATGTCAACACTGCTATTTTTTTGAACATTATATTTCTTGACTTTCTGTAAAATATTATCAAATTCAATGACTTTTTCCAATGTTCTTGCTTTGAAATAGAATGTGCAGTGTCCTCAATGCATTTGTGTTCATTAAATACAATTTATGAAGTTTACTCACCTTTTTAAACATACTGCTATTGTTATGAACACAACTGTATTTGAATGAACGTGGTCACATTTATTCCAGAACACATTTTATTTTATTTAAATAAACAGAGAATGTCACCGTAAAAGTAAAGGTGCGAGGGGAAGATAGAAAAGATTTTCATGGCTGATGCTGGAGTGTCTCCCATCCTGCTGGTCCTCAGGCATCAGGACAGGCAGCTAGCGAAGCTAAACTAAGCTAAGCTAAGCTAAGGTAGCGACACCTTGAACACACCTCTGGCGTCGACTAATGATTAGTCAGGAATGTTTTTGATTTCTTTTCATTTCGTCGCCACGACATTGTCTCTGCTCCGCTCCGTCGACGGAACTCCCGGCTCCTGATTGTCTCTCGTTCCGATTGGCCAAGACGTCCATCGCTCGCAGGAAAACTGTTTGGTTGGTCCTCCTCCTCATCCTCCTCCTCCTCCTCCCCCTCCTCCTGCTGGTGCTGGATGGACTCGACAAGTCTAACAGGGGGTGTAGGGGACGCTGACTAGCTCGACTGTCAGCCAATCAGAGGACACGTGGGCCCCTCCCCCCGCCCCCAAAAAAGAAAAAAAAAAGTCTTTGTATTTTTCCCCAGGTGAGGCTCCGGGTCACATGACTGACTGGCAGCTCACAGCAGGTCGTCCAGTGGGCTCATGAGCAGCTGCAGCTCTCTGAAGGTGCTGCCGTGGCGGCCCACCTGCGAGGCTCGGCTCTTCGCCACGTTGCTCAGGTTCTTCAGCTGCTTGCAGCACGTCCGGCACTTCTGGTGTCTGCAGGGGGGGAGGGGCGAGGAGGGGTGAGGTGAGGCGGAAGGGGGAGGGGATTCACGTCAGCCGAGGGGCAAAACTCAAGGAAAACACACTTACACACACACACACACACACACACACACACACACACACACACACACACACACACACACACACACACACACAGTGCAACATTGCTTGCCTGTGTGTGTGTGTGTGTGTGTGTGTGTGTGTGTGTGCACAGCTGATCACATGGCGGTGGAGACTCACCGCTCCTCGCGTGTGATGTCCACGCCAACAGAGGGTGCCGCCTTCAGGGTGTCTGAGATCAGCATCCAGAAATGTTTCATGATGAGCTTGAGAGACGTACAGCCGGTCTGCATATAGCTGCACGCAGAGAGAGAGAGAGAGAGAGAGAGAGATGAGGCTCGACCAGGCGTGGGCAAACTACGGCCCGGGGGCCCATATGCGGCCCGTTAAGCTTTTTAATCTGCAGAACCTGAAGAAAAGATATTAATAGTAAGTCATAAAATAGCTGTATTTCATCAACTTTTTCAGTGTTTTAAGAGTTGTTTCAATAAAGAGCTAAACACCGTGGGGCTTCAAAGACATATCGATAGCCTAATAGCATAATTGCCCAAGTCATTTTTTGGCCAAATTGTGATACAGGATCTGCCTAACCTTACCCATGTGCTTGCTCAAATATGTTTGTTTTTTTTGTGTTTTCCGAAAACGTTCAAATACGACTTAGCCAAATATGCTATTAGGCTAACGATATTTTGTTGCAACCCTTTTGTTCATTTTTAATAGACATTAATACACGCTTTCTACACATCCATCCCATGATATATTTTTTCCTCCTATTAGGTGGCTCACCAAAAACACTCCATCCATCTGCTGCTGCTCCGGCCCCTCTGTCAAATTACAGAGCCCTTTCTGGCCCCACCAGTCAAACACTTTCCCCACCCCCAACCTCGACTCGGCAGTCACTCACCTCTCGTATTTACTCTGCAGCAGCTTGTCGATCTGAGGGAGGACGGTCGTGCACAGGTCCAGTTTCCACAGTGAACTGAAACACCAGGGGGTCAAAGAACAACACACAGGGGTCAGCGGCTGTCGTCGTGCACGTGTGTCTGTGTCTGTGTGTGTGTGTGTGTGTGTGTGTGTGTGTGTGTGTGTGTGTGAGAGAGAAGAGACTGACGGCTGCAGGTTGATGATGTTCAGAATGTCCACGACGATGGACAGATCGCTCATGGCCACGGCGGCGTCCAGGGCACTCTGCAGGGGTTGGAGACAGGAAGTGAGGAGGAGGTGGAGGAAGAGAAGGAGGAGGAGAAAGAGGATGAGGAGCAGGAAGAGCGGGAGGAGGGCTGCAGCTCTCCGGTTGGCCGCCAGCGCGGCGCTCACCTTGATGTCCTCCCGCGTCCACACGGCTCGCACCGTCTCCAGGTTCTTGTGTCGGCTGCTCAGCATCACACACATGGTGTCGTGGCCCTTCATGATCTGAGTCAGAGCCTCGGCATCACTCAGGGCCCCGGACCTGTGGTTGGCCCCCGCCGACTGACACACACGGACAGACGGACGGACAGACAGACAGACAGACAGACAGACAGACAGACAGTGTCAGTAAGCATTGTAACCCCTCAGGTGGATCCTGCACTGAACTCACTGGGAGGAAGTCGGCCACGTTCAGTCCGATGGCTTCGCTCCTGCCGCTGAGCGTTATCACAGTCTGCTGCGGCTGCTGCTGCTGCGGTGGCTGCGGCTGCGGCTGCGGCTGCTGCTGCGGCGTCTGCCTGGACTTGGCCACAGCGACAGG